>NW_005871870.1:130902-136530 GCF_000147115.1 Myotis lucifugus
GGGTCTGAGGGTGGGCACCTGGGTGTGCCAGGCATGGAGTCAGGCACCACGCTTTGCCATCGCAGCTGAAGGATGCTGGACAAACTCCTTACACTTCTGAAATGTCCATTTCTTTATTACTAAAGACAGGCTTAATAATACTCACCTACATAAGGTCAGTGTGCGGGTGAGACAAGGTGAGGAGAGTATAATGCCCAGTGCTGCTCAGCCTGCTGTCTTTTTCATGCCCATGACGCACAGTCTCGGGCCAGTGAGCAGAGATTTGAGAAGCCAGAGGACTGGTGACCACATGGGCACCAGCTTTCCTGCAGGTACATGGGATCCAGGGACACAGGGACCCCACAGCTGCTGGTAAAGACCTGCTAATACGCTGCCTGCCTTGCACGCTGTGGCCAGAGCTATGCTAGCCAGGAATGGCCTGGCTGAGGCAGCTGAGGGAGGCAGGGCTGGCAAAGAGCTATGCCAATGTGGCCCTTGCTATTGCCATAGGAAGCTGCCAGGTGCGTGTCATCTGAAGCAGGAGCCTGTGAGTATGGGCCGGTGGCCACAGAAACTTCGGGGGACTCTCCCAATGATTGTCAACTCTTCTTAACACAAGATAACTCCACATCAGCTTTTCATGTAATTCATTAATTTTAAAACGTAATTTAAGATCACAGCTGTTTCACGTTTCTCTTATAAGAATTTAATTGGTATGCAATAGCACAGTTAATTAAATACAAATCAATAGTTTAAAACAACTAATTGATTCTTAATATGAACAGGGAGGAAAACTTAGTTCTGATATAATTAACTCCTATTAAATAAGCAATGAAATAGCAATTACGTCTTTACAACAATGTAAAGTTTATGGGTCCTTTAATAAACTTACAACCAGCGAGCAATGAGAGTCAAAAATTATGAAACAGGTATTATTGGGCTATTAAACATTTACCACTCGCCCTAAAGGGCCAGGGCTGTGTACCAGTGCCCGTCGGGATTGCTTAACCTGGGCTCCACCCCTCTCAGGGTCTGTGCTATAGAGGTTCATCCGAAAACTGGTCTTCCCATGATGCGTGGGCAGCATCATTGCCCGGGATGTGAGTACTTAGGCTGCAAACAGGACTAGGCAGAACCAGCACCGTTTAGCAGAAGGAAGGTCAGAACTTGGCAAACATGAGACCAGCATCCTTGGGTGAGGCATCGCTGGACGACCGCCTGGGAGCGAGGGAAGGACACCCAGCGAAGGCCAAACCCGTCGTGATCCGTGGCATTGGCAGCCCCAGGATTCCAGGCCTCCCCTGAGAACTGAGCCAGAAATCAAACCTGGATCCGGGCCTGAGCACGCCTCCCCACCAGTGCTTCGGCCTTGGATGGTCACGTTACTTCTCCGCGCCTCCGATTCTGAGACCAAAAGGAGGGAACTCATTTCTGCCTTGCCTGTCGCAGAGCTATTGTGAGTGTCTAATGAGAGAGTGACTATGACAGCGTCAGGAGAAAATAAGTCATTTCACGAAAGTTGAAGTAATACCACAGTATCGCCGTTATTACTAATAAGAACTTTAAAACCCTGAGGCTAGGAGAAAAGGCCCATCCGCACCCTCTGAAACTAAAGGAAAAGCCGTTCCATTCTCAAAGCTTTTTATTCCCCTCAGGAGGAAAGTCTCGCGTCTCCTCGACTCCTGTTCCGATGAATTACAATCTTCATTCGTTTCACCGCCCTCTCTCCCTCGCCCAATCCACTGGGCCACATATAAGCCCCCTGATTCCATTCCAACCTGGGCAGAAAACTGTTCGCTGCCCAAGATTTTCACGCTGGCCCTTTCATTAAATCAGCAGGACTGTGCCTGGGACCAGGGGCTCAGAAGTAATTTTTGCTTTTGTTTGTATGTGTGTGTATGTTTTTTTTAAAGGCACAGCGCAGACCTTCTGTCACTCACAGCCTAGAAGCCAGGAGGCCCTGGGATGAAACCTTTCCGTCTCCCTTAGAAACATACTCTTTCCTGATAAATATTTTTTTTAAGTTTTCTTTTCTTTTTTTTAATATATTTTATTCATTTTTTACAGAGAGGGAGAGAGATAGAGAGTTAGAAAGATCGATGAGAGAGAAATATTGATCAGCTGCCTCCTGCACATCTCCTACTGGGGACGTGCCCGCAACCCAGGTACATGCCCTTGACCGGAATCGAACCTGGGACCCTTCAGTCCGCAGGCTGACGCTCTATCCACTGAGCCAGACCGGTTTCGGCCTGATAAATATTTTCTTGCTCGGCAGTATTTCCCAAACCTTTGTTCTCCTCACACAGCGCCCTCCACACCCCCGTCTGCAGGTGGCCCTGCACTTCTTCGCTGTGACTTTTATTTTAAGGCGGGACAACTTGCTTCACGTGAATCATTTGCCACCTTCGGTGTCTCTGATGATTTATTACTCATACTAGTAAGTGTTCGGCCGAAGTCCACAGCCCCCACGTCCACGTGGAGAGGACTCCAACACCTTGCCGCTCTAAAAGGGGCATCTGTGCCCGGCCAGTGTGGCTCAGTGGTTGAGCATCAACCTATGAACCAGGAGGTCACAGTAGTTCACTTCCCAGTCAGGGCACATGCCCCGGTTGTGGGCTCGATCCCCAGTAGGGAGCGTGCAGGAGGCAGCCGATCAATGATTCTCTCTCATCACTGATGTTGCTATCTCTCTCTCTCTCCCTCTCCCTACCTCTCTGAAATCAATACAAATAATAAGTAAATAAATAAATAAAATGGGCGCCTGTGATCTGGCTCCACCCTCGGTCCCAGTGCGGTGTGACAGGGGAGGTGGCAGGCTGGAGGCTGGCCTAGCTCACAAAGTGCAGATCCCTGTGCTTCCTGTCACATCTGGGCATCTCTCCCTTCGTAGCCTGGTTAGTCAGGCCTGGCGGAGTTTCCCTGAATCAAAGCAGTTAGTTCCTGCTTCCCGGGTTCTCACCTGGGCTCCCGATTCGCGCCCCCTGCCCCATTCCAGCCCTGCTGGCGCCTCCTCCCTTGGACCCAGTGGCCTCTAGTGTTCCTCTGGCAAGCCTCCCGGAAGCAATCCCAAATGGATGGCTAGCTACTTCCCACTTCCCTAAGCCTCCAACCTGCTTGCTTTTGCAAAGACTCAGTGGCTGCTCCCCACTTCTCAATAAAGACGAGGCCAGAGAGCCCGCTCCCTTAACAAATTCCTGCAGTGTGCTTATCAGCGCCTTGTAATGTAGCTGCCTCCATAATTAAGACTAACCCACACGTGTCAAATTAAATGAGCCAGATACATTGAGAAATTGCCTCGCCCTCCATTTCTTTTCTTCATCAAGTGGTGGTGGTGGTGGTGGTGGGGTGTGTGTGTGTGTGTGTGTGTGTGTGTTTTACTTTTTTTCCTGGTCATTTGCAAAACTCAAACTTGGTCAGTGAGGCTCTTACTTCAAACAACTGGACATGCAACCACTCCCGGGGCAGCCTACTATGTTGAGATAGATTGAGCTGGGGTGGCAGCGACAGCCTACAGCAAGCATGTCAAACTCGTTTATTTGGCCCGTGTTAGCCTCTGAGTTTGACATACTTGGCCCACAGGGATCATCTGGATTCCACAGGTTGTCCCACACTCTAAATTTTTAGGAAAATTACACCCGCTCCATTTCCCTGGGAACTTAGGGGACTTTCCAGGAAGACCTCCAAGAAATGGACCTAAATCCATCAGCACCTCTGCCCCCAGGCCTCAGTGCTCCTGCCCCCAGTCGCCTCCTGGACTCAGTGCAGGAACTCAGACTCCCTCCCTCATTAGCAGCCGCTGCTGATGTGCTGGAGGTGGACATAAGAAGTCACTGGCAATGAGATTAAGATTTGTAGCAATTGTACGGCTCTGATGCTGAACAATCGCATTGCACTTGTAATGGACGGGCCAGCTCGGCCTGTCGTCAGCGTGCTGCGGTTTCAATACCGCTCGGGCAAGAGGCTATTTATTGTTCAGGGGGGCTCAGCGCCTCCTCACAGCTTGTACTTCCGCCCGACCCCCTCCTGGCGTGCTGCATTCCTGCCTCTTGAAGGCGGTTGTTAGGAAGGATCCACAAATACTGTAAGTAAACATCAAAGAGGCTTTGATCCTCCTGCCCTCGATATAGCAGGAGCCCCCGAAGAAAGAGCCAGGGCCTTGGATGAGGGAACTTAACACCATCAATTTGGGCGCCTGAGATGTGAGGCTGTTTGAAGTGAGGGCGGATTGGCCGCGCCTTCCGAGGAGGGACCGTGGAAGGAAAGGAAAAGAGGCGAGTGCCTTTGGATAAGGCACGCTCGGGTCTGCTTCTCTGGCTCTTTCCTGATAGTCAATAAACCCCTTTAAAGAATCAGGAGATCAAAGCCGGGGACCTCCCTGGGCCATGGCATTCAGCCACCGCCTGCCACGCTTTGTTTTTCCCGAGGGCAAGAACCGCCAAGCTTGACTCCTCTGTCTCTCCTGGGCCCTGGGCTCCCTTTCATCCTGCTGCTCTGCTGGGGGAGGGGGTGCTGGGCCACAGAGGTGGTTGGAGACATAGGGGAGAGGAGGAGCCCAGCCTGCCTCGGCTCCAGCCGCCTGCAAACACCCAGTGTTTTGGGAGAAGTGGTTGCACACGCTGCTCCGAGGGAGGTCCTTCTCTGAGAAACAGAGGGAGCGCCTGGGTACCCGGAGAGGCTGGCAAGGCCCCTGAGAAGGTGCAGTCACACTCCGCCTTCCAGAAATCATGCCCCTTATTCATTCCCCCCGTTCGTGGCGGCTGTCACATTTGTAGGACTTCTGAACAAAGAGGTGGGGGTGGCGAGTCTAAAAGAATCATGGGGCCCTAGCCAGTTTGGCTCAGTGGATAGAGTGTCAGCCTGTGGCGTGAAGGGTCCCAGGTTTGATTCCGGTCAAGGGCATGTGCCTGGGTTGCTGGCTTGATCCCAGTAGGGGGCGTGCAGGAGGCAGCCGATCAATGATTCTCTCTCATCATTGATGTTTCTATCTCTCTCTCCCTCTCTCTTCCTCTCTGAAATAAATAATATTATATATAATACTAAAAAATAATAAAATGAATAATGATATGTACCTCATAGGGTTGTGAAAATCAAATAAGGAATTTAACGGTTTACAATTATGCCTGGACCAGAGTGGGTGCAATGTAAAGGCTTGTGAAACAACTAAGTATATAAGAGCAGCAAGTGCCACATCCCCTGCAAAAGGGGTTCTCTGATCCCTGACCTGCTCCCGACTCACCCAGATCTGTTTCTCTTCCAGAGCTGGGCCTCCAGAAGAGAGGATGCTGTCTCGTGCTGGGCTACATGGCCAAGGACAAGTTTCGGAGAATGAATGAAGGTCAGTGAGAACCTGCCTACCCTCTCAGGAGTAATGTGGGGGGCGGAAACTATGCCCTACAGCTACAGGACCAAGAAAAGGAACCTGGGGCATCGAGAAAGGACAGCGGGCAGATCAGTTCAATTTCCACGAAGCTATTCATATAGTAACGTGGAGAGGAGCCGCTCATGCCTGAAACACAGTCTGCTGACGCTACAGCACTTTTCCTTATGGGCTATCTTTCCTCCTCCCTTTGTGTCCCCTCCTTCTCTTCCTCCGGCTTCCCTGCCTTTTATTCCCACCCACCCACCTGTTGCAATTAAATCTGCTTCTAT
>NW_005871870.1:137584-139143 GCF_000147115.1 Myotis lucifugus
ACCCCTTGGGTACCACACCACCTTCCAGGGAGTCGCTTAGACATTGAAAACACATAATAGTCTACATATTGTTTTGTGATTAATCACTATGCTTTAATTATGTTCAATTTGTAACAATGAAAAGACATCCTGCCTATCAGATATGTACATTACGATTCATAACAGTAGCAAAATTACAGTTATGAAGTAGCACCGAAAATATTTTTATGTTGGGGTCACCACAACATGAGGAACTGTATTAAAGGGTTGCGGTATTAGGAAGGTTGAGAACCACTGCTCTAGTCAGTCTCCCTTCCTGTCTTTCTCTTGCTCAGCCCACCCTTTACCCTCCCAACACAACCTTCATGAGAGCACTAGGCGGTAGCTTCTCATCTGTGGGGACTGAGGGGGGTGCCTCTGTCCGTGGTGCTGAATTGACAGACACAGGCTCTTGCTGGCGATGCCCATGAGAGAAGCTGAAGCGACAGAGAAAGGGGAAGCCAAAAAGGCCCGAGCTGGGCTGGATTTGAAACCTCAAGCTCTGGGCGTCTGACCAAGGAGAAGGATAGTGACTCTCGATCCTGGGGCCTTCAAAGAATCTTATCACGTGACTCATAAGCAGGATTTGACTCCCCGCACCTTGCATGGGCTGCTATCACAAAGCACGACAGACTGGGTGGCTTAAACAACAGAAGACTATTTTCTCACAATTCTGGAGACAGAGAGTCCGAGATCAGGGTGCCAACATGTCAGGTTCTTGTGAGAGCCCTTTTCTTGGCCCACAGACGGCCACCTTTCCACTGTGTCCTCACGTGGGAGAGAGAGAGAGAGAGAGAGAGAGAGAGAGAGAGCCCTCAGGTGGCTCATCTTATGAAGATAGCAATCCCATCGGATCAAGGCCTCCCCATATGACCTCATTTAACCTGAATCACTTCTGTAAAGGCCCCCTCTCCAAGTACAGTCCCATTTGGGGCTGGGACTTCAGCACATAAATTAAGAGAAAGGGGGACCCAATCCATGGCAAGGAGTCTGGGTGCCTTTGTCATAGCGGAAAGGAACAGTGGCAATACTCTGGCCCAGGAATTTGGAAAATGGTCAGAAAAAAAGGAATTCAGCATTCAGTAGAGAGGCGCTTCTTAGATGTTGCTAAGGTAAAGAAGGAAGGGAGGGAGTCGGGGAGGACTGGACGAGGACCCAGGGATAAGACCAGGACCGGTGACGTCTGAGGACAGTTAGTCTTACTTTGTGCAACAACTAAGCGAAAACAGCATATTTAAAGTTCTTTCTTTTTAAAATGGGAAGATGCCAAAACAATATCTATTCTCTCTGAGCCCCCCCGCCCGCCTCTAAACACATACAATCTGCTCAAATGTGTTATTACTTTCAACTGATTACGGTTGGCTTGGTTAACAATGATAGACCCCAGGCGCCTTACTCCAACCTACACCCTCCCCCTGGAGATGACTAATTGAGAATCAGGCAAGATACTCAGAATGAGGGAGGCAGCAAGGCATCACTAATGGCTTGGGCAGCCAACACCTCACCTCTCTCTCTCTCTCTCTCTCTCTCTCTCTCTCTCT
>NW_005871870.1:139320-140369 GCF_000147115.1 Myotis lucifugus
ATTTGTTCTGTTTAACAGAATTTCGTAGGGTGTCTGCCACCGGGGGAGAAGTGGTCTCCTATTTTATGTCTCCTTGTTAATCTGGTATCTTTTTCTTTTCTTCTCCCTCCACTCCTCCCTCCCCTCCTCCTCCCTACTTCCCCCCAAAAAAATAACAGCTTGAGAAAAATAATGAATGAACAGGAGCTTTATAGATTTGGGATTTATCATAAGCTAGAGTAATCGCAATTGGTGCGATTAAACTACACAAAGCAATAAAGAGAAAACATGATTCAAAGATCGTTTGAGGAGGCATGTGATAGTCGATGAGAGTTGCTTTATGGGGGGGGGGGGGCGGTGCTTAAAAAGCCTGCTTGGATAGAATGTGCAACATCTGCAGGAATGGAGGTGGTTAGCCCTATGTGGTTTGTGTGCGCGTGTTGTGTTCTTTCCTGTTGGGACTCAACACATCTGTGGCATCAAATGGAGATTTGAACAAAAATTAATGGAGGGTAGACAAGGCAGGAAGAAATAAAACCAGGCCAGGCATAAGAATTCAGGTTTGTTTGACCTCATAGTCTTCATGTGATTAAGTACATGGTGCTTTAAATGGGAACTGCTGGAAGGAGATCATTTATTTATTCATAAAACAGTCATTGAATACCTACGAGCAAAATAATATCAATTTTAGATCTAGCCGGTTTGGCTCTGGATAGAGTGTCGGCCCGCGGATTGAAGGGTCCCAGGTTCAATTCCAGTCAAGGGCACATGCCCAGGTTGCAGGCTCGATCCCCAGTAGGGGGCGTGCAGGAGGCAGCCGATCAATGATTCTCTTTCATCATTGATATTTCTATCTCTCTCTCCCTCTACTTTCCTCTCTGAAATCAATAAAAATACATTTTAAAAAATAATATCAATGTCATAGTAAGTTCCCGACGTGGTTCTAAGCATTGGAGCTTTTGAAGTTAAGTAGGACATGGCCCCTGCCTTCCATGAGCTCAGGATAAAGACACACAGGGCCTTCTCCGTGTTCCCGCCCCCTCCACAGAGAAACCTAAATTGGATCCTCC
>NW_005871870.1:153727-156292 GCF_000147115.1 Myotis lucifugus
CGACCAATGCGACAAGTGACAGGGCCAAGACTAGTGTAACCGGGAACTTTGAGCCCCCCATGCTCCCCCTGAATCCCCATGCTCCCCTTAACCCCCACTGCTCTCCCTGAGCCCTCATGTTCCCCCTGAATTCCCCTACTCCCCTTGAGCCCCCTGAGCCCCCCTGCTGCTCCTTCTGAACCCCCCTACACCCTCTGAGCCCCCTGCCCCCCCAGCTCTCACTGCTCCCCCTGAGCTCTCACTGCTCCCCCTGAGCTCTCGCTGCTGCCCCTGAGCCCCCATGCTCCCCCTGTTCCCTCTGAACCCCCCTGTTCCCCCTGAGCCCCCTGTCCCCCCGAGCTCTCGCTGCTCCCTCAGAGGCCCCCGGCTCCCCCTGAGCCCTCTGCTGCATACATTTGTGCTTCCTGCTCTGGAAGTTGGTGAAATGCAGATTCCTTGGCCCGGCTCAGAGGCTGTCTGGGAATTTCCAGCTTAGAGCCCAGGAACCTGTATTTTTAGCAAGTTCCCCAGGTGATTCTCTGCACATGGCAGTTTCAGAACAGTTTCCAACTGGCAAGGACTGTACAAGCATAAAATGATTATTTTTTAAATGTTGATTTTTTTTTTATGATGGTTTAGGGACATGGATCTTCCCCAAGCAGACGGGCGTCTGTGGGGGATTTGTTCTTGCTTCCTTGTGCCTCGCTTTTATTCTTCCAGCCCTAGCTCCCCACTACCCCCCCCAAAAAAAATAATAAGATTTTGGATCAATCAGAACACAGATCGCTAGGCTGGAAGGGAGAGACCTGCCAGGTTGCCCACTGGTCTTTACAGACAAGAGTCTGCGTCACGGAGAAGGGACGAGCCAGGACCACAGGCAGAGGCAGCACCAGATCCAACCTTCTGGGCCTGGTGCTCACTGTGAGGACAGCCTCCTGTGTCCTTACAGCATCTATAATAATAAAAGCATAATATGCTAATTAGACCAGGCAGCCAAACGACCTTCTGGACATCATTCTGGATGTCCTTCTAGCCCAACCGTGGGCAAACTACCGCCCGCGGGCCGGATCCGGCCTGTTTAAAATGAATAAAACTAAAAAAAAAAAGACCGTACCCTTTTATGTAATGATGTTTACTTTGAATTTATATTAGTTCACACAAACACTCCATCCATGCTTTTGTTCCGGCCCTCCGGTCCAGTTTAAAAACCCATTGTGGCCCTCGAGTCAAAAAGTTTGCCCACCCCTGTTCTAGACTAAGCCTCAGTGACAAGGGCTGAGGCAGAGGCGGTTGGGGGTGACCAGGCAGGCAGGCGAGCAGTTAGGGGTGATCAGAAAGTCAGGCAAGTGGTTAGGGGTGATGAGGCAGGCAGGCAGAGTGATTAGGGGTGATGAGGCAGGCAGGCAGGTGAACAGTTAGGAGCCAGTGGTCCCGGATTGCGAGAGGGATGCGTGCCGGGTTGAGGGACCCCCCCTCCCGTGCATGAATTTCATGCACTGGGCCTCTAGTCTCTTATAAAAGAGAACAAGAGACGCTAGACATCGAGGGGTCAGCGGCCCGCAGCCCCACCTCCAGCCTGTCCCAGGGGTCCCCAAGCTGACGCTCTCTGAGAGGCCCCTGTCTGCCCACAGCGGATGCCTAAGCCACCTCTCAGGCTAAGGCATCTCTGTTCCGTCGTTCTATCGTTCTATCGCTGTCTTTAGCACCACTTTCTCTCCTGTGGCCCCTCCCCTCCCGCAACAATGGTTCCGTGCGCACATCATAAGCACAAGAACCAGAGACTCAAAGAAAGAAAGGACGGAGCCTGGCCCATGGCCGGCCAGCAGCGGGCCGGAGTCGCTATGTGGCGCCCTCGCCTCCCACATCAGCACAGCAGCCCGCACTGCTCTGCCCTTCCCGTCTCGGTCAGACTCCAGGACGGCAGCAGCAGCAGGCAGGATGGATGGGCTCCGTCCCAGGCCCGATGCGCCCGTGTTTCCGCCGGCACTTATCAGCGTCTCCTTGGCACCCAGGACCGGGCGGAATGGATGGAGGACTACCTCTGTCCCTAATGAGCACAGTGCGGGCTCTGGCTGGGGCCACAGGCTGGTAATCAGCCGGCCAAGGATTGATAGTGACTTTGGAGTCACCGTGCCTCGGCCAGCCCCATTGCTCTTCATGAATGACCCACGCTGTCCAGGACAACCTTGGCGGATGGTGTGTCCTGGGGAGGGACGTGTGAGGCCAAGAGAGCCACAGGCAAGGGACCCAGGTGGGCAAGGAGGGCCCCACGACCAGCCTGTCACGCAGGAGAGGTAGTTGGGCTCTGCTGTGTGAGCCGAACAAAACGCCAGCGCCATTTCCAGAACGTTCCTGATGCTGGCGAGCTTCTCCTCACCTGTGCGCCAGAACCAAGCTGCCGATGGCTACTGCAGGCCACGTTGGGGTTGGAGCGTTTCCAAGTCTCTCCCCCGCAATGTCTAGGAGAGACAGACAGCGGAGAGAGGGCCCATCTTCCACGCCTGCCTTGTCCGTCTGGCTTCTCTGTATTTCCGGCCCTGGCCCAAAGAAGAAGGTTGGGTTTGATGCCTTCTTGCCGTCCCACAG
>NW_005871870.1:156546-159590 GCF_000147115.1 Myotis lucifugus
CCACAACTTTCGGCATTTGGAGGTGAATTCCCAGGCCAACACCACATGAAGGGACACGTTGAAACACTCCTGCCTGAGCCCCAGCGAGTGCCCAGTAATGTGAGAAGGCGGAAGGCACAGCTTCCTTCCCCACCAGCCCGCACCCAGGACGCCTTCTCTGGAGCGATCCGAGGCCCCTCTCCATCACCATATTCACAACTGGACTCACTGCCCCCCACACTTCTCCTGAGACAAAAGGGCCCCTCAAGTCACCCCCTCACTGCCCTGCGGGCCAGAGAGAGGAGCCTTTGTGCTCCATCTTCCTCATCCCCCATCGAGTGCTGTTAATTCCACCCCCAGATGGCTCCTAAGTTCATGTTCCTTCTCCCGATGCAGCATGAGCCCGAGCCCTGTGACAGCGAAACCTTCCCGCTTTGTCCTCCTCCTCCAGGGAGCCCTCCATCACCCATCCTCACAGTGGCCACCACGATCCTTCTGACACCCTGATCTGAGCATGTGGGTCAAAGCCTTTGGTGATGTCTCATTCAGAGCCAACTTCTGAGCACGCATTCGAGGGCCAGCATAGTCAGACCCACCGCGACTGCCTAGGTTTGCATCCTAGATACACCCCCGTGCGCTCAGGCCCCGCACACGCCCTACACCAGCCTCACGGTGACATGAGAGCTGCCGCGTGGAGGGCACACGGGCGCTGTGCACTTTACATAAAACGTCCTATTTCGTCTCACGAGCCACCCAGCCAGCACTGACAACTGTCCCCATGGGGACGAAGAGGCTTCCCAGGGGACCTGACCCATGAGAGGCACAAACACATACGCCCATTGGAGCGGCAGGAGACTCGGGACACTGGAGTCCCAGAATGCGTCCGCAGAAGCTTTGAGGCTGACAGTTATGGGTGGCAGGGCTGGGTGAGCACCATGGCTCCTCTGAGGCTAGCATGGGGGACCCCGAGCACTATGGGCATGGGGCCCCTGGGCCCCCTTCCCACCTGTTACACACTGTACACACACACACACACACACACACACACACACACGCATACACACACACACACACCAGGCAGCCAGTTCCCTGGAACACTGCCGTGAAATCACCCTGCCCCTTATAATCTCGGTCTTCCACAGCAAAAGGCCTCTTTCTTCCCCAGGAAATAATAGAGATTGAGGGGTGACCTCAGATCAGGGGCCAGGAGACTGTGAATTCACAGAGAATCGTGGGGTCTTTAACATTTTAAATATTTTACTGGAAGACGGAGGGGACCTCCCAGAGCCAAATGGTGATGGTTCCTTCTATGCTAATGTGTCCCCGAGTCCCCGGGAGGAGGCCAAGGTGAGGCGCCAGGAGGGAGAGCTCCATGCGCATTTCCCCCCTGCCTGCTCCTTTGCAGCTCCCGCGACACTTTTCAGTTCTGCCCAAGGGCAAAGGTTGGCCCGGGAGGTCTCGGGCAGGTTCTGTGAGTTACCAGGGGCCCAGAACTGTAATAAAGGTCACTAGGATGAGGCTCTGAAACAGGACTGCTGGGCCTGATGTCCCGGCTCCATCATTCAGTGCCCTGGGCCCCTGGACAGCCTCATCTTCCCGTGGGTTTGATATGGTCCCATCGCACAGGACTGACTGGGGAGAGAATTCAATCATATAACCATGTAAAGCTCTGAATGCATGTTTACATTGAATGAAATTTGGCTATTTTTAGCTCTATAACAATAAAAATATTATTTATAATATTTACCTAGCTATATCATGTGCATATGATAATGTAATTATTATATAAATAATGGTTATTATATAATAAAAAGTACCAATAGTTATTATACCTCCTTTCTTTCATATCCTCCCCCCGCCATGGTGGCCAGTACAGGGCTCCCTCTGAGTCCTAACCGGTGGTGTTGACCAGAGCTGTAGGGAGGAGGCTGTGTAAACGTAGGGAAGAACCGAAAAATTGCTTTTCACTCCAAAGATTCTCTGCCTCTCTTTAGGTGCCTGGTTTGTGGGGTGAGTACTTGTTTGAGAAGCAAAATTGGATTTCAGGCCCTTAATTCAATAGCTAACATGGGATAATGGCAAGAAAACAGGGTTTGCAGCCAAAGATACTTGGGTTTGAATTACACATGGGCCCACCCAGGACATTGAATTACACCTGGGTCCACTATTTGACCTTGAACTACACCTGAGACCACTTTGTCACCTTGAATTACACCCAGGCCCAGTATGTGACCTTAAGTTACAGCTGAGTCCACTGCATAATCTTGAGTTACATATAGGTCCACTGTGTGATCTTGAATTACACCTGGATCCAGTGCGACCTTGAATTATACCTGGGTTTACTATGTGACCTTAAATTATACCTGGGCCCACAGTATAACCTTGAATTACACCTGGGCCTGCTGTGTAACCTTGACTTATACCTGGACCCAGTGTGACCTTGAATTACACCTGGACCCAGTGTGACCCTGAATTACACCTGGACCCAGTGTGACCTTGAATTACACCTGGACCTACTGTGTGACCCTGAACTATACCTGGACCTACTGTGTGACCCTGAACTACACCTGGACCCAGTGTGACCTTGAATTACACCTGGACCAACAGTGTGACCTTGAATTACACCTGGACCTACTGTGTGACCTTGAATTACACCTGGACCAACAGTGTGACCCTGAATTACACCTGGGCCCACTGTGTGTCCTTGGTCATATCACTTCATTTATCAGCCTCAGTTCATCTGTAAACTGGGTAACCTCAGCTAACTGGCACGGTAGTTACATTCAAAGGCCTGGCATAAAGTAGGCTTTCATGAGTAACTCAGCTATTTTTGTCCTATAACACCCACCTCTGTGAGACTCTGGCCCCTCCCCTTTCCTTCCCACTTCATGCCTTCCATGTGGCGTGCTCAGCACAATGTCCATCTACTCAGTCGTGTACAATGTAAAAACAGTTTCCTACAGTAACCAGATTTCCGGAGGCAAGCCAGAGCGGGTCAGCTACAAGCACCACCGGCCATTAAAGAGCCATCAGTGCTACTCCCCCTACCTCCTCCCCCCGCCTCC
>NW_005871870.1:160430-172311 GCF_000147115.1 Myotis lucifugus
TCCACCTCTTGAAGAGGGGGGAGATATGAGGATGGGGGCAATTTCGAAAGAAAATCCAGGGGCGTTACCTGAAAGCATTCATGGCCTGGTTTTGAGCAGCCAGGTTGGAGGCCATGAGGGCCTGGACTTTGGGGTTGTGCGGGGGGGAATGGGAGAGGATAGGGTGGATCCTAAAGAAAGAGGCTGGGCGGGAACTTGGGTGATGGGACCGATTAAAAAATAAAAACCTGAAAAGGGAGGCCCCTCGGATTGGGCCAGGCTCCACACCCAGGAGAACGTCATGGGACAAAATGGGGAAACTGAGGGCAGAACACCTGGGACCAAGGGTGCGAGGTGTGCTGAGAGCAGGACATACTCTGTACTCAGGACAGAATGGTCCAGGCGATGGGGATACGGGCATAAGCTCCTGGAGGGAAGGGCCAGGTCAGACCCACCTGTCCTCAGAGGTTGCAATACCTGCCTCATAGCAGGTCTCGATGAACGTGTGTGAAAGACACAGCTGTTCTCAAGGGGCTTCCTGTCTGCTTAACACAATACCCAGCCGGCTATAGGAAATGGTCCCAGGCTCACTCAAACGTCACTTGTTCCGAGTAGGAAACGGGGATTGGAAACGGGAGTGAGGGGAGGTCAGGGCATGCTTTGGGCGAGGACCTACCCCGGGACTCTCATCTGTGTTCCTGGGGTCTTGAGCTGGAAGCAGAGGCCGCAGGGTCTGTCCCAGGGGTGAAGAGAAGTGCCCCTCCCTCCCCGCCTCTCCATCCACAGCACCTCAACTATCTCTCTCTAGGGAGTGACAATGGGCTCACGATTCTGTTTGGAAAAGCATCCCATTGATTTAAAAGAAAAACAGGGTCTTTTAGCGTCTTGTGTTGTTGTTTTTTTCTTTTCGTGTCTTGTATTGGATGTGTAAAAATTAAAATTAGACTTTAAAAAAAAATCTTCAGTTAAAGCACTAGCCATTCCCTGTCCGAAAATAATTTGCAAATTCTGCCTTTTGGGTGGTTTTTTGAGACTGTCCTTGTGTCCTTCTCCCCCCGCCCCTGCCCCCCAGAAACATCCTTCCCAGAGAAAAGCTGGGGGACCCGAACACACAGAGAGTGAGCAGCAGATGCTGGGATGGAGACCTGAGACCGCCCCCCAGGTGGGCCACTCCTCTTCCCCCATCCCCTCGGGCTCCGGTCTGTAGGCCCCAGGTCTAATCTGGGGGGCTCCTCTGCCTGCTCCAACTCCTGGCCTCGAGACACCCTCCAGAGTGAAACAGGGACTCCTCAGTCTCACTGCCAAGGCCTGCTTCCTCACAGCGCTCCTCCCAGCCTGCCTTCCTCTAGAGCCTGTTTCCATGGCGACAGTCCTCTTCTCCCTCAGGGTACCACCGTCACGCTGGGGTATCTCTCCGTCCAGGACTCACCCAGCCCCGCCCCTCCAGCCCCTTGGGATGCCTCCTGCGCCCAGCTCTCTAGTTATGCCCACCAGCCACAAGAGGAAGCAGGACTCGGGGTGGGGGACCAATGGGATGCTTGCCCTTTCAGGGGGTCCCCATCAATGGACATTTCTGAGGACTTGAGCCCCGTTTTGGCTAAGGCCTTCTCAGTCTGACCCCTCAGCTCCCTGCTGGCAGCTTGATCGTTCTCTCTGATAGCACACTCTTCGGCAGCTCTCGCGGCTGTCTGCACGCTGCCCTTCTTGCGAGAACGATTTGGGGATAAAAGAATGAGCTGAGGAATCATCATGAGAGCCCAGAGAAGAACCTCAGAATGTTCTCCCCCCACGCCCTCCCACTGTGTGGCTTCTGCACCCCTTTCCCTCCCCTTTCCTCCCCTCCTTCCGCTCCCCACTCCTCCTCCTCCTCTCGCTGCTCTTCCTCTTACTTCCCCTCCAGGCCCCCTTTCCTCCTGCTCTCCTCACCTGGCCCCTCGCCCTCCTGCTCTTTCTCCCACCTCCTTCCTCCTCTCTCATCTCTTCCCTCCTTCTCGCTCTTGTTTTGGTGCCAGAAACTATCTAATTACAACCGAGAAACAGAAGAGACAGAGAGGGGAAAAAAAACAACCCCACCTCACATCGCTGATTAAAACGTCCTGTGAAATCTCATCGGTAAAGCTCGGCTCGGAATAAAAAGTGCTTCTCCCACAATTCAGTGCCCATGTGATTGTTAATGAGACTCCTCGGCGACCAGCCAAGATCTGATCAGGCGGTGGGCTCAGCTACCTGCCACAGCACGGACTGTCACGGCATGTGGACTCTGTCTCCTCCAGGGGGCACCGCCACGCGTGCTGCCACCTGCCTGCTCCCCTTGGAGCCACACACCAGCAGCCCCTTAGCCCGCTCTGTGGCCTGAGCCTGGGCCCTTGTGTCTCAGACCTCGGGGCTATCCTGACCCCAGGAGGAGGACAGGCCAGGCAGCAGCCCAGCCGGGCCCAGCTTTCCTGGGCGGTCAGTAGCTGCAGAGCAGGGTGTGGGAAAGAAGGGGTGCTTGGGAGTCAGAGCACCCCAGCTCAGACCCCTGCTCCGTCACTCATCAGCTGTGCGACCTCAGGCAGGTTACTTTGCCTCTCTGATCCTGGTGTCTTTGCGGGAACGTGGGGCTATTTCCGCCCCGTGATGTAATTTCTTAAGTCACAGGAGGCATGGTCGCACTGCGGGCAGGAGCTCAGTAGCTGTCATTGCCCTGTTGTCCATTCAGCGGGGCCTCCCGGGAACGCGGTCACAGCACCCCCTTCTTCGGCGACCCCTCCAGGACCAGGCTCAGGGATCTGCATGCAGCATAGCTCAGCAGATGAGAACTTGCTTTTGGAGCCAAAAAGACTTGTATCCGCAGCCTCGTCCTGCCCCTGGATGCACCGAACAGTTCGGTTAGCCTCTGAGGCTCCGGTTCTTAACCCTGTGAAATGGGGTGATAAGGGCCCCTGTGGGGGCTGCCCCCGCTCCAGGGAAGGTGCGGTCGGCACCTGGTCTGTCGGTAACAATCGCAGGCCCTGTGACTACCTCGCACCTCCTTGTGCCTCATCTGGTTGGTACGGGGATGAAAACATTGATGAGCTGATATTTTAAGTCCTAGCCCAAGCCTGGTGTGTTGTACACGCTGCCATTGTGTTTAATAAAGTAGGGACTGGCTGGCTCAGATGGCTCAGTGCCATCTCACTGAGGTATATAGGGGAGGCACGGGGTCACAGGTATGGCCTTCTCCCAGTGACAGTGAGGCTGGGGTAGGGTCTGCTGCAGAAAGGAAAGGGACAGGCTGATGTGTGGACGTGAGACCTGCTCCCTCATGGCACACCCCCCGCCACACTGCGCACCGCTCCCCCTGGTGAACTCGGCCTGAGGCCCATCCTGAGCCTCTAACACAGTGGTTCTCAACCTTCCTAATGCCACGACCCTTTAATACAATTCCTCATGTTGTGGTGACCCCCAATTTCATTGTTACAAATGGAACATAATTAAAGCATAGTGATTCATCACAAAAACAATATGTAATTATATATGTGTTTTCTGATGGTCTTAGGCGACCCCTGTGAAGGGTCGTTCGACCCCCAAAGGGGTCGCGACCCACCGGTTGAGAACTGCTGCCCTAACACAATACTGTTTCCTGGATTCTCAGATTTAACCACAGCTCACCACTCCCACGTCCACTGCTCTGAAGCACACCCCACACAGAACGCTGCCCGGGGGGGGGGGGGGGTCTCTGTCCTGCGTGGAAAGTGGGTACAAGCAAGGGGGTGTTCATGTAAGAGTTAGCCAGATGGAAAGGGAGGGGGGGGTCCCAAGAACAATGAGTGGGGGGCACAGCCCTGTGGGGGGAGGATGGCTGGACCAGGTGTGAGTGTAGGGAAGTTAGGGGTGGATGGGGCTCCAGTGGGGACTCAGCTCTGAAACAGGGGATTGGCCCCGGGGGGAGGGGGGAGCAGTGAGGAGGTAGCTGCTGGGCCCCAGGCAGGACGGGAGGTGCTCCGGGAGGTGGGGGGACCTGCCCCCTGGGCCAGCCTGGGCCCTGCTCCCTGTACTAACCGGCCGCTCTGCTTGTCTCCTCCCCAGGCCAAGTGTACTCCTTCAGCCAGCAGCCCCAGGACCAGGCCGTGGTGTCGGGGCAGCCGGTGACGCTGCTCTGTGCCATCCCGGAATATGACGGCTTCGTTCTCTGGATCAAGGACGGCTTGGCTCTGGGCGTGGGCAGGGACCTCTCGAGTGAGTACCCCCAGACCTCCCGGGAGGGCCTGGACCCCGCCCCTGCCTTACCCTCCCCTGCACCCCCAGCTGTCCGTGCAGGGCCTCACTGTCTCTCTGGTCACCACGGCTGGGGGGGAAAAAAAACAGTCAAAGGAAGAGATTTATAAATACACACCCTCATATTGATAGAACATTTTTCTTCTAAGAAGCTCAGATATTGTCTCATCAATATCCAACGATCCACAGGGAGAAAAGGAAGGATTTTCTCCTTCATGTGACGGGTAAACAGAGTCACCGCTGAGAAAGCAGTTGATTCAAACCTATACCAAAGCCCAGTGCCCGGCTCCCAACCCCCAAAAGGCCCAGACGCCCGGTCAGTTCTCACTTAGAAAGATGGCTCTTTGCTGCCCCACCTCCCGGTCACTTTCATTTCAACCAGCATTTATAGTCTATTTACTATGTGCCGGGCCCTTTACGTAGATTATCCTGTGTAACGGTGCCCAGAACTCTGTGAGGTACTAGCATTTCCCACTTTACTGGTAACAGAAGCACGAAGGAGTAAAAGCAAACGTGGAGCGAGTGACCGAGCTGACATTTGACCCAGGCAAACTGACTGCAGACCCCAGACTCTCATTTTCCTCCCCTGAGGTAGCAAGAGAGAGCGAGGATGCTGTGGGGGGAGCTAGAACGGCCTCCCACTCCCGGCTTCTGGGCTGATGTTTTCTGAAGATGCTGCCAGGCCCTGGGACGGCATCACAGCTCTGCCGCCTAATTAGGCAAATACAAACAAACCCATCACTGATGTTTTCAGCAGCTCCTGAGAGCGGAATCGTGGCTGATCGCTTGCTTGCAAGACAACAAAAACACAAGCTCAGCCAAGCCGCCTGCGGGAGAGCGGGGACTAATCGCAGGACAGCGGGATCCAGGGGCTGGGCCGAGGGCTGGCGTGGGTAGCACTGAAGGCAGCAGCAGCAGGGGGAGGACTGGGCTAGGAGCCATTTCCAGCCCTTGACTCACCTGGGCTCCTTCCCCTAGCCCAGCAGAGGGCGGGAAGGGCAGGCAGGACACAGCTGCTTGCTCTGTGAGCCTCTCTGGCCAGGCCTGACAGCTGTGGAGGGCAGAGACAATGCTAGCCATGAAGACGTGAGCCTCAAGGGCTCGGCCGCACAAGGACCACCCACAAAGCATACTGGGAAACCTGGCAGAGGACTGCAGCTACCTGCGGGGACCAGGCCTGGGTGGCCCTGCACAGCCCAGCCCCAGGGAACCCTGCCCCGCCCCTGGAAGACCCTCAGCTTATGGAGGTGGAAGGGGCCTTGGAGCACCAATGTTTTGATCAGGGTAGACCTCTCCTCTGCAGTGTCCCTGACAGATGATCACACAACCTCACCTTGAATACAGCCAGTGACGGAGACCTCACTACCACTTCTGCAGGCCAGAACCTGGTCGGACACCTCAACTTGTTAGCAATATTCTAACAGCATTTCCCCGTGACTTAATATTCAGGGTGGGCAGGTCCTCCTTCCTGGGTCTTGGGCCCATACGTGCCAATGCTGTCCGTGGGAGGCACAAAAACACAGCTCCCCACTCTCAGGGACTGAAATATTTGAGGAGAGAGAGGTACACATTGCAGTCCCACTGTCTGTCTCTGCGTACGTCTCCCACTTGCATAAGCCCGAGTCTTCTCCTTTAAAGGCCAAGTGTGCTCAGTCCCCCCTCCTCGGGCACCTTTCTGAGAAGTCACACGGTCCTGGCAAAGGTCCTTTCAAAAGAGGAGCAGTTTGGGATTGTCCAAGGGTGGACAGGCCTCTGAGGAGAGAAGGGGACCAGGACGGGGGGAGTGCCCTCAGAGGGACTGGGGAGGGGGGAGCGTAGGGCAGAGCTCAGGTAAGGGGACAGGTCTTGCTGAGAGGAACTCAGGGGCGTTAGGGCCCAAGACCCAGGAAAGAGGACCTGCCCACCCTGACCGCTAAGACTTACGTCGGCCTGTACAGTCCACCCACACAGCAGCAGGAAAGCCAGTCGATGATTTATCGTGCTCACGCTTTTATTTATTCACTAGAAGCCCGGTGCACAAAATTCATGCACAGGTAGGGTCCCTAGGCCTGGCTGGCGATCAGGGCCTATCTATGGGGCCACTGGAGGGACAATCAGGGGGCCCCCACTGGCACCCACCTTGGCTGGCCTGGGGCCTGTGGGCTGAGGGCAGCTCCTGCGTTGAGCATCTGCCCCCTGGTGGTCAGTGTATGTCATAGCACCTGGTTGTTCCACCAGTAGTTCTGCCGTTCGGTCGATTTGCATATTAGGCTTTTATTATATAGAATTATCCATCTCCAGCAGTACAAGGGGCCCCAAATTCCTAAGTGTCCTGAGCACCTTCTAAGTGTTTAGTCAGACCCTGGGGTTCAGGGTTGGGAGGAGGAGTGACGAGAAAGGGGCCACAATGGTTCAAAGCAACCGGAGGCTCCTGGGCATGGTAGGGTGGGCTAGATCCCGCATCCCAAAACAAGCTCTTCCCAAAGTCACTCTTTTTAAAAAAATATATTTTATTGAATTCAAAGAGGAAGCGAGAGGGAAAGAGAGATAGAAACATCAATGATGAGAGAGAATCATTGATTGGCTGCCTCCTGCACACCCCACAGTGGGGATCGAGCCGCAACCCGGGCATGTGCCCTAACCAAGAATCGAACCATGACCTCCTGGTTCATAGGTCGATGCTCAACTACTGAGCCACGCCGGCCGGGCCCCAAAGTCACTCTTAGTCCTTTCCCCAATCGTTTCCTGCTTTATCCCCCCTCTCTCTCTCTCTTACTCTACCTTCTGTCTGTGGGTCTCAGCCTGGGTCTCGCTGTCTCCCTGTGTGCCCTTATCAAAATGCACGTCTGCTGGGTGCACCACTTTCAGGAGTAACAGGCCCGCTGTGTCTGTCCACACTTAGCGTTTCCCTCCCGTTCTCTCCTCCCATCTCCAGCAATAGCTTCCCCCGTTCCTAAACCAAACATCGCCCATTCCCTTATACACATGCACACTCTGCCCAGCACCCTGGGGAGACTCACCTCTGTGCTCACCCCTGGGCCCTGGGCCTCTGAGACAGAGCAGCCCCGCCTAGGTGTGTGCCGCTGTCCTGCGTATCATGAATGTCGCCTCCGCCCCTGGACCAGCCCCCGTGATACGCCTGCTGTGTCCACAGGTTACCCGCAGTACCTGGTGGTGGGGAACCACTGTCGGGAGAACATCACCTGAAGATCTGCGGGCAGAGCTGCAAGACGATGCGGTGTACGAGTGCCAGGCCATCCAGGCCGCATCCGGTCCCGCCCCGCGCGCCTCACCGTCCTGGGTAAGAACCGACCTCGCGCGCGTGGGGCAAGGGCACTATGGGAAACCTGGCACTCGTTCCAGAAGGTTCCTTCACAGGCCTCCTGCTGGGCAAAGCCCCAGACATTGTCCCCCAGGGCTCTGGCCTCGGCCCCAGTGTGTCAGTAACCCCCGGCCCTAGAAATCAGAAGGCCAATGCCACCTGCCTGTGACCTTGTCCAACCCCAGTGTGTTTATCCGGCCGGGAAGCAAATAAGGCTCCCAGAGGCTCGCGTATTCGATCAGAGAATGTTTTCTGCTGTATCTGGGCCATGGAGACAGAGAAGTCTGGGACACATCTTTGAGTCACTTCCTTCTGGACTGACCTCCCTCGGGGTGCTAACAGCCCCAGGTAGCCACTTCCCCATCAGAATCCGCCTGGAGCTGGACTGGCCCCGTGATGTCAGCATCCACAGGGACCACCACTGCCCGTTCCTTCCCCCTCCCTGCTCCTGGGAACCCTGGGCTGCCTGGGAAACTCACTTCAGGCTCTTAGTCCCAATCATACCTTTGCTCTGGGTATCTCTTCATCTCGGCTTCACAGGAGCCCGGTGTCCCTGGGACACCCTGCCTGAACAGGTGCCCCCCACCCCCCGCCACCCTCGGGTAGACCTGCCTAGAGACGGGGAATGGGCTCACTACCTCTTAAGCAGTGGTTCTCAACCTTCCTAATGCCGCAGCCCTTTAATACAGGTCCTCATGTTGTGGTGACCCCCAACCATAAAATTATTTTCATTGCTACTTCATAACTGTAATTTTGCTACTGTTATGAATCCTAATGTACATATCTGATAGGCAGGATGTATTTTCATTGTTACAAATTAAACATAATCAAAGCATAGTGATTAATCACAAAAACAATATGTGATTATATATGTGTTTTCTGATGGTCTTAGGCGACCCCTGTGAAAGGGTCGTTCGACCCCCAAAGGGGTCACGACCCACAGATTGAGAACCACTGTCTTAAGAGTCACCTCCTTCCTCTGCGAGATGTTACTGGGGACCATCCGCCTGGGACATAAGTCATAGTAGCTCTTGACAGCGACTCTCAAAGCATGTCCACTTCTCCTTCCTCACTCTTTCGATGCAAGTCTGTGGGACAGAATTGTTGCCCCAAATGAGAAACCGAGGCTCCGAGAAGCATAGGGCCCGGCCCAGGGTCTGCCGGCCGGACTCTGCGCACCCCCTCACTGCCTCCTCGGGGAGCCTCTGCCAGGCGCCTGGTGCTCAGCAGCCAGAAGAGGTTGACCCCGGCTCTGCCCTCCCACCTCTCGGCAGCTGCTGAGATGCTCTGACAACGGGGTCAGCGCCGGGGTGCTGCCTCCTCGCCCGGCAGATGAGGCGCATGGCCACGCGGAGATGAAATATTTACGACTGTGTCAGGTTATCTTCAGATCTACACGGCCAGCGTGCAGGCAGATTAGCCCCAGCCCAGCAGGCAGGCCCCGGAGGACCGCTTACCAGACTCGGAGCCTGGCTGCTGGAGACGGGGGAGGAACTGGGGCCAAGCCCAGAGCCTCCTGCCGCCTTTGGTCTCCTCCGCCCACCATGAAAGGAGGGAGGGAAGCCAGCGGGTGGGCAGGGTTAGAAGGCTGGGGGGGTGTGGTCAGGAAGGGGCCTTCCGGAAAGTGATCAGGGACGTGGAAGGGCGGGACCGCCATTGCCATCTCTCCCGGGACGGGAACAGGTATGGGGACTGAGGGGAGAGAAGAGGAGAAGAGGAAGACTTGGTGCCTAATAGCTTTCCTGGTTGAAGGGAGAGGGGGTTGCAAAAGGCCAGGACAGATGTGCTCAGTGGAGCTGTAGGGTCTCCCTCTTCAGAGGCTACTCAGCCCCATGCTCGGAAGAACCCGCCTTCTGCTTCCTGGGGCCCTGCCAGCGGGCACCAAAGGAAGCTAAAGGGAGAAGGACCTGGGCATGGCCCACTCACGCATGCCTCACGCGGGAACTAAAATAGATGCATCTCCTCCTGAAGTGGTTGTCCTGGTAGCAGACGGTTGGATAACAAAGTCCCAGTGACTCCAACTGTGTCACAGGTGAGGAAAGCAAGACTCCGAGAGGCAAAGGCCCTTACAGGAGGTCACACAGCTTAATGACACTCAGAATTAACCCCAGATTCTCCCACTCCAAGCCAAAGCTCTCTGCCTGCCCTCCGCGTCCCTAAATGCCAGTAGAATCCCCTTTATCCGGCTGGGGGTCGTGCTTCTGAGAGCAGGGCCTTGGGGTCTCGTCTAAACAGACTTGACTTTGTCTGGGGTCACAACTAAATGGCAGCTGTCCCCCCCTCCCTCTCTAATGCCACTGCCTGGCACTGCCTCTGGTTACAGAGCTGGGTGGTGCAGGGAAGATGTTTTTTTAAAAAAATACATTTTATTGATTTTTTACAGAGAGGAAGGGAGAGGGATAGAGAGCTAGAAACATCGATGAAAGAGAAACATCGATCAGCTGCCTCCTGCACACCCCCTACTGGGGATGTGCCCGCAACCAAGGTACATGCCTTTGACTGGAATCGAACCCGGGACTCTTCAGTCCACAGGCTGATGCTCTATCCACTGAGCCAAACCAGTCAGAGCATCAACGTTTATTTTTAAATTGCCAGTGCGAGTCATATGTACCAGCCAGTCAGCCGGTTGGACAGACAGATGGACAGATGGACGGTCACTTATCCTTTTATATATAGAGATGGGGGTCAGTTGAAGAGGCAGAAGGGGGAGTTGCCAGGGCCCCAGCAGGATGCTCTGGGTAAAATTCCTGAGAGCCAGGAAGGGAGCCTGAGCAGGCACCTCTCGTGCACACTCCACTGAAACAATTCCTCCAAAACAAGCTAACGCTGGGGATGAGAGAGCTCCCCCAGGCTCTGCCTACAGTCCTCCGGACTCCTCAGGGCCACCCCAGGCCCCACCCCTGAGCCCTGAGCTGGTCCTGCCGGCCCCACCCTGGCTGGCCTGCCCGGCTCTGCCTGAGGTACCGCCTGGCTGAGTTTCTCTGCGGTGTACAGCCCCACCTACTGCCCTGGAGGGAGGCCCGACAAGCAGAAGCTCGCCAGCCATCTGGAAAGGGAGCCCTGGTCTGCTCACCGTGGCGGACAGACAGAGCAGCTGCTCCGGCAGAGGGGACCAGGGTGTCTCTACCCTGCCCAGCCAGCTTCCCAACCAAGACCCCATCTGCTCGGCTGTGACATCTCAGCCTGGGAAAATGTCCCAGCCGGCTCCCCGAGGGGGTTGGGGGGGGGGGTGGCAGCCCTGCCCGTGCTCCAGGAATGAGAGAGCTTCCTAATTCAGTCTGTATTTGCCTGAGATCGATTTTTAATTAAATAAAGTCAGGGCCTGATTAGAACCTGCGGAAGACGTGAGAGCAGAATCAGATGGTGCTCTGGCAACACTGCAAAGCAAACACTTTGGCTGGAGCAGAGGGGTCCCCCAGGGTCTTCCATCAAAGCACCGAGTGAGGAGGGCAAATGCGAGAGGCTACAGAGCCAGCAGATGTGCATGGTGGAAATATGCTTCGGCCGCACCCGTGGAGATGTCGGAGGGCCAGCTCACAGGGCCTGCCGGGCTCCGGGGAGGGCACGGGGACTCGGGCCCAGCGGCCAAGCCCAGAGTCACAGACAGATTCATTAGCCTTGCGCTTCCTGCTCTCAGATGCAATCAGGAGAGGAGCAACTTGGAGCTGAGCCTTTGCTACCCCGGGAGGCAGGGAGAGGGAGGGAGCTGGGGAACCAGGAGGAAAAGCGGGGGGCAGAGGCTGTGCTGGGGAGGCTGAGCCAAGCAGAGACTGAGGAGCCCAGCCCCAGTGAATAGGCAGGCCGTTCCCTCTGCGACCCAGCCAGGCAGGGACCATGCTCTGACTCAAGCCAGGTCCAGACACGCGTCTTCCCGCCCCCAGAACATCTGAAAATCATGGTGTCGTGGAAAGAGCAGCAGACTTGCAGGCAACAGCCTGGGTCCTGCCTTTAAGCGGCCGTGTGATCTCGGTCCTGCTACTCAACTCTCGGGGTCCCAGTTGCCTCATCTGTAAAAGGAAGGCGGTGATCAATCAGATGACCAGCAGGAACTGTCCAGCTCCCCAAACGCATGACGTCCACAATTAGGACCCACAGGCCCACCAGCTACTTTAGGAAAATACTCCAACCTGCACTGGAGCTGGGATTCGCATGCTGACAGAGGCAAAGAAGGTGGCTGACTGTTCAGGGTGTTTTAGACGGCATTCCACCGCCAGGCTGGAGATGGGACCTCGCAAATCCTGCCCAGCCCTGGGATCCGCTACTGGCTCTATACCTGAACCCAGAGGCTCCTCTGGATCCAGCCTCCAGCCTCCTGGGCCATCTCTGCAGAGACACGGCTCAGTTGAACATCAGGAGACTCCC
>NW_005871870.1:172854-182124 GCF_000147115.1 Myotis lucifugus
CTGGATAGAGCGTCAGCCTGAGGACTGAAGGGTCCCAGGTTCGATTCTGACCAAGGGCACATGCCTGGGTTGTGGGCTTGATCCCCAATAGGGGGCGTGCAGGAGGCAGCCGGTCTCCTCATCATTGATTCTCTCTCATCATTGATGTTTATATCTCTCTATCCCCCTCCCTTCCTCTCTGAAATCAATAAAAATATATTTTAAAAAATAAATAAATTGCCAAAACCGGTTTGGCTCAGTGGATAGAGCGTCGGCCTGTGGACTGAAAGGTCCCGGGTTCGATTCCGGTCAAGGGCATGTACCTGAGTTGCGGGCACATCCCCAGTGGGAGATGTGCAGGAGGCAGCTGATCGATGTTTCTCTCTCATCGATGTTTCTAGCTCTCTATCTCTTTCCCTTCCTCTCTGTAAAAAATCAATAAAATATATTTTAAAAAAATAAATAAATAAATAAATAAATAGCCATAACCGGTTTGGCTCGGTGGACAGAGCATCGGCCTGCGGACTGAAGGGTCCCAGGTTCGATTCTGGTCAAGAGCATGTACCTTGGTTGCAGGCACATCCCCAGTAGGGGGTGTGCAGGAGGCAGCTGATCGATGTTTCTCTCTCATCAATGTTTCTAACTCTCTATCCCTCTCCCTTCCTCTCTGTAAAAAATCAATAAAATATATTTTTTAAAAAATAATTAAATAAATAAAAAATAAACTCCCCCAGGGCCAGAGCCGAAAGGGGACCTTGCCTGAAAACTTGGGAAGAAGGAGTTGAGAGACCCAGAGCAGGGAGGAAGTGGGTGCCCAGGACTTGATTGGCAAACATTTACTGAGCACCTATGATGTGCCAAGCGCCCATCTAGGGGCTTTGAGATTCATCCATAAGCACGCGAGAGCCAGCCCCTGCCTGCGGGGGCCTGCGTTCTGGCAGGGAAGCAGGCAGTCGTAAATAACAAACAGGTTAAACAGGTAAACTGCCTCGTTATGTCACGCGTCAGCCGGAATAAACACGGTGAGAAGGGAAGGAGAGCAGGGTGAGGGGGGGCGGGAGCAGGCGGGGGAGGGTGGTGGATGTGAGATTAATTATTTACAAAGGTATTTTCCCAGCCTTCCTTCCCCTCCCCTCTCCTTCCTGGCCCGTTCTAATATTAACTCTGCTGTCTCGTCGCTCCATCAGAAACACAGCTTCCTAAACCAGCATGAATTATTCACATGGAGAATCAGTCCATTCCGATAAAGAGGCGCCTTCGCACTGATGTCCGGCCCGGGTCCTGGGAGGGCAGCAGAGAAGGTCCAACCGAGCCCTCACCTGCTGCCCTTCCCAAACCTCGAGCTCCCTCTGCATCTCCTCCACCTGGGAGCTGTGGGCAGGGACCTCCTGGGTCCGGGACATGGGCAGCTCCGCTGACTGCCAACCCCCTCACCTGGGGAGGTGGGTGCAGAGAGAGGCAGCAGGGAAGGTGGGCTGACACAGAACCCAGGAACACTGGCTACTAAAACTGTTCTAGAAACCAGTGGCAAGAAACCCAGTCAGTGGCCCTGCAGAAGGGGACAGTCTGAGTGGGTCTTAAGAGCACCCAAGGCCTTCTGAGGCCTGCCCCCTGCTTCCTCTCCAGCCCCAGCTCTGCCACCCCCTTGCTCCGAGGACAGCAACCAGCTTGCCACTCTTCCGACCCCCTACACCTTTAGCTCCTTCGTTAATGTGTGTATTTGCCTCGAATGCCCTTCCCACTGTTCTTCCCTTGGCTAACGTGCTTAGCTGTCAGGATTCATCTTAGACATCACCTCCTCCAGGAAGCCCTCCTGGACCTCACATGGCCTGACCGCTCCCCCTCTGAGCTCCCTTAGTCTTCTGCACGCACCTCCATCACCACACTCAACCCAGTTATATGGAAAGTAACTGTTCACATGCCTGGCTTCCCCGGGTCTCTCAGAGGGCATCATGCATCCTCATGCCGAGCCCAGCCTGTGCGCACCTACTAGGTGCTCAGTACGGACATGTGCATCTGATCACTGTGGTCACAGGGATCGGGGCACACTATGGGGCGTTCACACGGTGAGAGTCCTTTGTATGTCGTGTCGTGGTTAGAGAGGTGGCACGGCGCCACAGTTAAGAGCCCAGACTCTGGAAGCCATTGAATAACCTTGGGCAAGTTATGCAACCCCTCTGTGCCTCGGTTTCCTCATCTATAAAATGGGGGCATAGTGGGAATAACCCTGTCCTCTCAGGGTTACAGAGCGTGTCATGAAATAGTATACATAACGCGTTTCACGCGGCCAGCATATCGGCGTTGACAGTTATCACACCTCTGGTGGGCGTTACTGTGATTCCTGCCGAGTTAGGGACACCCACGAGCGGCCCCTCCTTCTCGGGGGTCAGGCTCCAGGTCCTGGGGAAGCTGTTCCGCCCAGCATGCGGCCGGC
The DNA here is from genome assembly GCF_000147115.1 of Myotis lucifugus. Lineage (NCBI taxonomy): Eukaryota > Metazoa > Chordata > Mammalia > Chiroptera > Vespertilionidae > Myotis > Myotis lucifugus. The sequence goes on from NW_005871870.1 coordinate 175,268, forward strand.
AGCCCTCCCGCTCAGCTCCCGGGAAGACGGGCGGAACCGATCTCCTCTTTAGGCTGCTTTGCCTGGGCCCGGCCGGGCTGGGGTGCCCTTCTCACCTGTGCTGTGTGCCTTTTCCTGCCACATTCATTACCCTGCAATCACCCCAAATAGGGCAGCAAACAAGCCGAGGTGGGAGATGGGAACCAGCTAAGCTCGCTTATCTCCTGAGGTTCCAGGTGGGAGCTGTGCCCAGCGCTGGGGCCCTCCCCCACGCCACCCTGCTGCCGGCTCCTCCCTCTCCTGCCACACTGGCCACACACACCCTGTGTCCCCTGGTCCAGAAGCTGAGTCCCCTCCTCCCCTCTCTTTGGCCACTGCACCCCCCTCCTCCCTTGCCAGGCCCAGAGAAGACTGGAGGAGGTGCGCATGCTACCCCCAGCACCAGGCCCCCCACTCTATGGATCCCCCTAGTGAACAATGAGGCGGAGGGCAGAGTCACGGCCACCAGAGAGGGAAGGCCAGGGCCGGCCAGTCCCGCAGATGAGCCGCCCCTCTCCTGGCTCCGGCCCCTGGGCACAGTGCGCGTCACACCCAGGTCTCTGGCTGGCGGGCTGAGGCCAGCCCGGGAGGCCGGGAGGCCCAGCTGCATGGGGAGACCTCCCAGGATAAAATGGCTCGCGACTTCTCTGCTCTGACCTCAGCCCGGGCCTGAGACGAGGGTTTCATGGCAAATTACAGATTTAAAGCTCGCAATGAATCTCCATTACAGCATGAAATGGGAAAGGAAAATGCTGCTAAACGGAAGCCTTCCCTCAGTGCCAATGGACAGGGAAGGGTGTTGCCTTACAGGGGAGTTTAGAGGCGAAGTCACCAAGCCCAGACCTGGAGCGGCCAGGAGAGAGAAGGCCAGGAGCGGGCAGGGGCCGCCCCCAGGAGCACCCCCTGTATCACAGCACAGGACACCGCAGGGCAGAGCAGGGAGTGCCCACAGCAGGAACCAGGCCCCGGGATCTGGGCAGCAGGCACCTCTCTGCAGAGGAAAGATGCATGGCTCCCTCGGGTGGGGCCAGGTCCTAGCTCTGCTCGTTGTCGCTGGGCTGGGCTGGGACCTGTCGGAGATGCCGCCAGGGAGAGGCATTGCAGGCCCAGTGCCACCTGCCTGGGTTACCCTCTCACAGGCCTCATGCACTTCTCACCCCCTCTGCCAGGCAGGCCCAGTCTCCCTCCTGTCCCAGATGAGAAAGATGACGCACAGAGAGGCCTTCTAGCTCGCCCAGGGTCCAAGAGTTAGAATCTGAACTCGGTTCTCTCTGCTCCCAAGACCCTCGCCCTTTCATCCAAGCCGGCTCTTCTCCAGAATTCCGCTCAGACCCACAGCTGTCTGGCTCCTCCCTGCTGATGGACTGCAATGCGGTCTCTTTCCAGCCCCAGGGACTCCGGGAGCCCTGTCTGAGCCCGCACCCTGGCGCAGGGACCCCAGATGAACCACCGGCCTCAGAAAACCCTTCCTCATCCCCTGTTCCCAGATGTGCCTTGGGAGTCTGGGCCCTGGACCACAGCATCCATTTTCCACCCCATTACATCTCATTATCAGGGGGCTGCCCGCTGTCCTCTCCCCGTCACTAAATTATCCTGTCACTGTGGAGGCGGTTTTCCTAGTGGGAGGTTCAGAGAAGCCCACACAGCTGCCTCCCGCTCACAAAACTAAGTAGCTGAGCCCCGCAGCCCAGGAAGGCGCGCTTCCAACAGAGTTCGCATGTTCACACGCCCATCAAGGTGTTTGTAAATGTTTGTAGAAAGGAAGGATTTCCCACATGTAAATATGTCAAGAAAGGTGTTAGCCGCTGAGAAGCCGCCTTGCCAGGGCCAGGAACACACGGCAGCCTATTGGTGGGAGGTGAGAAAGGGGGACCAGCCGGTGGCCACACAACCATCCCCCCAAGAGCTGGTACTGCCCTACCCCCAAACACACTGCTCCCTCCCACCCTCCACGCGCTTTCTATATACAAAGAGACACACACTCACACGCTGTCACTAGGATGCTGGAGAGAACCCATTTTACAGATGGGTCAACTGAGGTCAGAAAGGAAAGAAGAGATGCCAGAGGCTGCATCACGCATAGGAAAGGGAGCACCAGTCCTCTCAGATTCTTCAAGACTGAGGAGGTTGGGCTCTGAGTACCGGTCACTTGGGACCGCCCAGTCTTTCCTCCAGCCCCAGCCCCCAACGCCAACTTGGCCTGGGCAACAGTTCTACTAACGCCCCAAACTTAACCTTGGAAAAGTTCCCCCAAATCTCACCTTGACAGAGAATTTTAGAGCTGGAAGGAGCCTGCTGGTCAAGGGTTCCCCATTCATTCCATTTTTCAACATATATGTGTGCACCTTCCACGCCCCAGGCACTGGCCCACGCATTGCGAGTACACATCAGTGGTCAAATAGATTGGACCCTCTTGCCTTCATGGAACCTCTATCCTTGGACAATAACAATAGACACATGAAGAAATTGTTGTCGTTTATTAAAAGGGAGTAAGTGCCATCAAAAAAATCAGGGAAGCCCTAACTGGTTTGGCTCAGTGGATAGAGCGTCGTCCTACGGAATGAAAGGTCCCGGGTTCGATTCCAGTCAAGGGCATGTACCTTGGTTGCGGGCACATCCCCAGTAGGGGGTGTGCAGAAGGCAGCTGATCGATGTTTCTCTCTCATCGATGTTTCTAACTCTCTATCCCTCTCCCTTCCTCTCTGTAAAAAATCAATAAAATATATATTTTTTTAAAAATCAGAGAAGAGTAGAAGGGACTGAGTTTCCTGGAGGAGAGAGCAGGTTGAGCTGTCAGGACAGACCCCACAGAGGAGGTGACCATTTTTATCTTTCCCCTTATTTTTTACCAACTTTATGGAGATAGAATTACATTACATTACATTCGTCCATGATTTTTAGTAAGTTTACAGAGCTGTGCAGCCATCACCACTATCCAGCATTGGGCCATTTTCATCACCCTAAGGAGATCCTTTGTCAATTTCCACTTCCAGCCCAGCCGGGTGTGGCTCAGTGGTTGAGCATCGACCCAGGAACCAAGAGGTCGCTGGTTCGATTCCTGGTCAGGGCATGTGCCCAGGTTGTGGGCTTGGTCCCCAGTGGGGAGCATGCAGGAGGTGGTCGATCAATGATTCTCTCTCATCATTGATGTTTCTATCTCTCTTTCCCTCTCCCTTCCTCTCTGACATCAATAAAAATATATAAAAAAAAAATTTCCACTTCCCCCCCAGTCCCAGGCCGCCACGGATCTGCTTTCTGCCTCTATGGATTTGCCTCTATGGACACGTCTATAAATAGGATCGTACAACATGTGGCCTCTCGGATCGGGCTCCATTCACTTAGCATAATGTTTGTGAGATTCATCCGTGTGGTGTGTGTCAATAGTTCCTTTATCTTCATTGCCGAGTAGCGTCCGTTGCATGGACGGACCACATCCTGCCCATCCTTCCATCGCTTGGTGGACACTCGGGTTATTTCCGGTGTGGGGCTGTTATGGATAATGTTGCTATGAACATTCACATACAGGTGTATGCATATGGATATGTTTTCGTTTTTCGTGGGTAGGTTTCTAGGAATGGAGTAGCGAGGTCCTGTGGAAAGTTTAAGCTTAGCTTTTTAAGAAAGTGCCAAACTACTTTCCACAGTAGTTTGGAAAGTATCATTTTACTCCGTTCCCCGCCACGAATGAGAGTTCCAGTGTCTCCACCATCTCATCAATACTTGTCATGGTTGGCCTTTTCCGTTGCGGCTATTCTAATGGGTTGGACGTGATATTCCACCGTAGGCGTAATTTGCATTCCCCTGGTGACTAATGGTACCGAGCATCTTTTGTTGTCATAATTATCCATTTTTTATCTCCTTTGGTAAAATGTCTGTTCCAATCCTTTGCCCATTTTTTAAATTGGGTCGTTTGTCTTTTTATTGTGTTGTGAGAGCTCTTTACATATTCTGGATACAGTCCTTTATTAGGTATTTAATTTGCAAATATCTTCTCTCAGCTTGTGGCTTGTCTCTTTATCTCCTTAATGCTCCCTTCCAAAGCACAAAAGATTTTCCTTTTAGCCAAGTCCAATGACGTTCTTTTGCTCTTTTATGGATTGAGCTTTTGAAGTTGTGTCTAACCCCAGGTCACAGAGGGGTTTGCGCCTATGTTTTCTTCCACACGTTCTACAGTTTTAGCTCTAACATTTAGTCTATAGTTCCTTTTAAGTTAATGTTTGGGTAATTTGTGAGATAAGAAACTAAATTCATCATTTTTGCATCCAGCTGTCCCAGCATCGGTGTCAAAAAACTCTATCCTTGCCCTGGCCTGTGTGGCTCAGGTGGGTGTAGCTTCAACCCACATGTCGAAAAGTGGTGGGTCCGATTCCCAGTCAAGGGCACACACCTGGGTTGTAGGTTCAATCCCCAGCCAGGTCAGGGCAAGTGTGGGAGGCACCAGTCAAATGTTTCTCTCTCTCTCTCTCTCTCTCTCTCTCTTCCCAACCTCCTCCTCCCTCCCTTCCACTCTCTCTAAATATCAATGGAAAAAATATCCTCGGGTAAAGATTTATCAAAGAAAAACACTATCCTTCTCAATTATGATGCATTGATCTATATGTCTATTCTTTTGCTAGTACTGCATTATCTTAAATACTGTAACTTAATAGCAAATTTTAAATTCAGAAAAAGTAAAACCTCCAATTTTGTTCTTTTTCAAAATGCTTTTAGCAAGTTGGGGCCCCTTGTATTGCCATATAAATTTTAGGATCAACTTGTCAATTTCTGCAAAATGGTTGCTGGACTTTTTATAGGAATTGTGTTAAAGCTATAGGCCAGTTTGAGGAGAATCGCCATTTTAACAACACTGGGTCTTCCAATGCATGAACATGGACTGTCTTCCCATGTATTCAGATGTTTGATGGTTCCCTTTGAGGGCTGGCCTAATAATGCATGTGACCAAGACCCTCTCCCCAGTCCCATGAGATCCCCTCACCCCCGTCTAGGAGGGAGGGAGAGCAGGTGTAGAGAGAGGGCCTTCCCCTGTCCTGTGTCCGGATTCTGGTGCCCATCTGCCTCCCAGGCCAGGGTGCCCCGCTCAGGGCCCAAGTCTGCCTTCACAATCACCTGCCCTCCATTCCCATGGCCTTCGGTCTGCCCCAGGCCCACAGGCTCTGAACCTCCCCGGGAAGAGCTGAGAGAAAGCCTTGCTGCCATTCACAGCTCCCTTTTCACACAGAATCGACGCAGCAGACGCTTATCTGCCTAAGAGAACGAGAGCCCTTGGTTCTTATCTGTCAGGGAATCTTATCGACTAGTAAACAGGTTCAGGTGGCAAAAGTGAGAGAGAGAAATAATTAAGGGGGAGGCAGGTGAAATGTTGGCATTACTGTATTATCACTTAAGTGCTGCAAAGCTTTTAGTTCATGTTTTTCTACGGAGACAGCCAGTGAGGGGAAACCAGCCGGCCCATTATCTGAGCCGCACACCCGCTCGCCCCTCCTCCCCGCCACCTATAAATCTTATTAAACAGGTTCCACTGGCAAGACAGAAAAATAATTAAGGCAAAGGTGGGTGAGATGTTGATGTCGTTACCGTAATACAACAGCCTGTTTGGTCTCTACACCCGTGAAATGCAACCGAGGGAAATCAGTTTTCAAGATTGCCTTTCCGAGATGCAAATCGAAGAGCCGAGAGCATGGCAGAGCGGAGAAACCGGCTTCACACGCGGAAACATTTCCAAGTCTGAGCCCGTCTCTCAGGGGCCTTTAAGCCCACAATTTACCTTTTGACTGCATTCTAGTTTCTCGCACATCCTTTAGTTCCCACTTAGTTATTGACTAGACACACGGCACCGAAAGAAAAAAAAGGGAGAGTGATTCTGCCGCCACTGGCCTTCAAAATCCATAGCAGGAAGGGACTCTCGAGGGAGGACCGCAGCCCTCGCAGTGAACAGGGCTGTGTGAGTCGATTGCCCTCCCAGGCGGGTGCCCAGGGGCTGGGGACCTGGGGGCCTGGGGGTAGAGCTCCCAGGATGGGCCACTGGGCCTCGAGCACGTGGGGGTGGGGTATCTAGAGCTGGGTCCTCCCCTAAGGCATGTGTTGACCCACATGGCGTGCCAAATGCCTGCGCCGTGCTGGGCAGGGGTCTGCCAAAGAATGAGAGACCCCCAGAGTGGGCAGAGGCTGCAGGAACCACTGAGCCCAGGTTCTCCAGTGGCAGCTGGCAAGTGGCAGGTAGACCAGGCACACAGACAGGTCTGGTCAGCTCCCAGAGTTCCTTTAAAGTTTTGTTTTTTTGGGGGGTGGGGGGGTTAATTTGTTGCCTACATTTAAGATTCTGGAAGCCTTAGTATTAAACATTCAGACACCTGGCTTCTCTTGTAAACATCTGGCAACATTAGGCCCATCGGCGGGCTGGCGACAGTGGGTGGAGTCACACCCCCAGTGTCGTTAGCAGCAAATGTCCCACAATGCCCAAGCCACCTGCAGTTTCTTGAATGATCCAGGAGTTTCCAGGCCTCGGGGTCCCGGGCCATTTAATAAGTGGCCTTTGCCCGGGGCCCACTGCATGTGGCCCTGGCGGGGAGGGACCTCGACCTTGACCCTGTGTGGGGAAGGTGCTGCCCACAGGAGCCAGGCAACCCAATGTCCTTCCCTCTGCCCCAGGGCCCTGCCACCCCTGCTCCCTCAGCCACCCGTTCTCTGTGCGTCTCCTTTACGTGCTAGATCAGTGGTTCTCAACCTTGGCTGCACATTAGAATCACCTGGGAATCTTTTTAAAATCCTGATTTCTGGGCCTCATCCTCCGGAAATTCTGTTTCTTTATCACTAATATTGTGGCCCCACCCCATAACAAA
>NW_005871870.1:183647-185695 GCF_000147115.1 Myotis lucifugus
GGCCCCGGGAGGAAAATGTCTGACTCAGGGCCAACTCACCCACCCCAGCCTCAGCTCCCCGTGCAAGGCTCCCGCCTCGCTGGTCTTCTCTTAGAGTGCACACGATTCTCTCTCTTCACTCCCCTCACACATACCCCCAGCATGCTTCCATGGGCCCCCCAAGGCCTCAGCCTTCCGGCCTCCCCCAGTCTGGCTTAGGACCCCCTCTAGGTTCCCGTGGCAGTCCTGTGCTCTGTGGGGGTCTCCCCAAGCTGGACTGTGTGTCCCGGGGCCAGGGACCAGGCCTCCTTGCCCTCCGCACCCAGTGCCCCGCCCACCCCACAGACGGCAGCACTCAGTAAGTCTGGTGGGCAGGTGCATGGCCACCAAGGTCACCTGCAAGCCGAGGCAGCCTGATCCTCAGCAGCCGCCATGCAGGAGCCTACGGCCCGGGCCCTGCTGCTGACCAGCGACCTGGGGACTGAACTGACGAGTTCTCCCTGCTCCTTCCCTGCCCCCCTTCTCGGGCCCTGGTCAGACCAGCATCCCTGCAAGGCCACACAGCCCCGTGTTCGCATCTGATAGATGGACACAATAGCTGCTTCTCTAAAAGGGTCACCGTGAACATCAGGCGAGCGCCACGTGTGAGCGTGGTTTGTGGACAGTGAAGCTTGGAGAGAAGTTAGACGCTGTCGCCAGGCACCGTGGTGTCGGGGGGCAGCTGTACCTGCCGGGGAGCGTATCTGTCACTCCGCATCCAGTGACAGCGGGCAGGGAGCCTGACACTGGCTATTTTGGGAGGGTTTGCCCCATAGAAACTGCCCAGCACCACAGCTGGGGTTCCGTTTGGTTGTGCTTTGTTATATCTGAAGAGTTTGTTGAGGAGCACACCGTTGCCCCAGTCCCTGCCCTGACTGACCCTGAGACCTTAGGCAAGTCATTGTTTTTGAGGCCCTACTTTTCTTTTCTTTTCTTTGTTTGGTTAATCCTCGTCTGTTTTCCACTGATTTTTAGAGAGAGTGGGAGGGAGCGGGGAGACAGAGAGAAACATCGATGTGAGAGAGACACGATCGGCTACCTCTTGCATGCGCCCCGACCAGGGCTGGGGGATCGAGTCTGCAACTAAAGTATGTGCCCTTGACTGGAATCGAACCCGAGACCCTCCAGTCCGTGAGCCGACGCTCTATCCACTGAGCCACACCGGCCAGGGCTGCTTTTCTAACGGTAACACAGGAATAAGTATTCCTCTCTGTTCTGGCTGCTCGGAAGGCTGTTTGAAATGAAGGGAAGCACCCTCTATTCAACAAAACTGGCTGGGAAATCCCCCGGGCCAGCCGTCGTCCCGTGATTAATGCCCTTTATTATAACCACCCTTCATCGTAAAATACGCAAGAGCAGTGACTGAGGGCCGACGCCCACCTGGCACTGTGCCCAGACGAGAGACAGGGCCTGCTCAGCAGCCTCCCGGGGCTGACCTGGGCCGGGCCCCGGGGGAGCACAGATGAATCAGGCCGCAGGGCCACCCGGGAGGACTGGAACGGCAAGGCTGGGCCCCAGGGACCCGAGCTCCGACCCAGGCTCCTCCCCTCAGGTGCAGGTGGCCTGCGATGTCTCACTGACCACTGGGAGCCTCCAGGGATTACCAAGAGGAGGAAGGAGACTGTATGTGAAAAGTGTGGGGTGCTAATTAATGCCAAGTGGGGACCCTGGGGTTCAGAGAGCTGGACGTGCCTGGATGGGGTGGAAGTCCATCCAGTTCTGTACACCTGGGAGACCTTCACCCCCTCATGCAGCTAGTAGGGGCTAAGCCAGTCATATTAAGCACCTACTGTGTGCATTGCTGTTCTAGGCACTAAAGTTACAACAGTGAACAACACAGAAAAAGGTTGCTGTTCTCACAGAACTTCCACCCATGGAAGGAGACAGACAATAAGCAAACAAACACTGCCGTGTCACGAATGACATAAAGCAAAGCGAAGCAGGGTGAGGAGGCGGAGGCTGGGGGGCAGAGGTGCTATTTTATGTGGGTACCAGGGAAGGGCTCTTTGAGTAAGTAACATATACCAAAA
>NW_005871870.1:187659-189645 GCF_000147115.1 Myotis lucifugus
ACCCCTGGGAATCTTCCACGTCTGAACGTGCCCAGAGGGGTCCAAGCGCCCTCACCAGGGGTAGGGGAGAGGAGCAGCTAGCATCCCTGGGGGAACAGTTGGAGCAGGGCTGAGGTTGGGTGAGGCACGAAATTTAAGGGGCATCAGAGAACTCCGTGATCCAGCCCTGGCCGGTGTGGCTCAGTGGGTTGGAACGTCGCCTGTGCCCCAAAGGGTTGTGGGTACAATTCCTAAGTCAGAACACATACCCAGGTCTGACCCCCAGTTAGGGCACATACGGGAGGCAACCGATGGATGTCTCTCTCACATCAATGTTTCTCTCTCTGTCTCTCCCTCTCCCTTCCTCTCTCTCTAGAATCAATGAGAAACATATCCTGGGGTGAGGATCACAGAACAAAAACTCAGTCATGTAGATACGTAATATTTAATGCAGTGTTTTTTAAAATCAAAATTAATGCAAAAAAATATTAATTTTTGTACAAAACGTCAAAATATTAAATAAAGACTGGGTCAGTAGCAGCAGCATCAATTCACACGAGAGCCTGGGGCAGGAAGGAAAATGTATGCCCCTATAGACCTGAATGTGTAAATGACACAAATGCACGTCTGTAGGGGCATACGTCCTTGCACGTAATAAGCCCCAGGGAAACTGAGGCAGGCAAGGAAGGGGGCATGTGGCTGACTGGAGGCAAGTGAGAAAATGGAGGTCCGGGTTCTGAAACACGCTTCCTGAGAAGATGAAATTGTGCTGTGTCACCTCGGGCAGGTCGCTCAGCTTCTCAGGGAGGTGCCTGGGGCTGGGTCAGCCTCGAGGTGCTTCCTTTTCCCTCTTGGAGCCATGAGAGGGGTGGGAAAGTACCCCCGTCGCCAGCCTGCACCCCCTCCGCAGCCTCGCCTTCCATGCTGGCACCTGTGCCGCACTCCGGCCTTAGACGTCGCTGGTCCCACCTGGCCGTCGTGACACACTGGCAGTGTTTACTGCTGTGCCCACTTTGCAGATGTGGACACTGAGACTGGCCCTAGTTCACTCAGCTAGAAGGCGGTGTCCCTGAGACTCCGGTCCTGTCTTCGGAACAGCAGTATCTGAAGCCCTCCTGTCTCCCCACTCAGGACCCTCCTCCACCAGTGGGTGGACACAGAACAGACAGAGCCCACCCCTATTCGCCAATGGGGACACCATGGTCTCCGCTCTACACCCGTCCCTCCCCGGGCAGGTGGGCTGTGAACCGCTCCGCCTGTGCACCCGCTGCTTCTTTAAGAGCAAATGGCCATCTCTGCCCAACCTCGGGCGTCAGGAGGAGGAGCGGGGTCTTCTTATCTGGCCCCGAGGACTATTCCCAGCTTTGCTTGGCCTCCTGGATCCCCAGACCACCATCCGGCCAGAGATGCAGGAGGCAGAACCGTTCTCTGGGATAAGGAGGGAGGAGGGAGAAGGGAGGGGCTGGGCATTAATAACTAGACTAATAATAACTAATTCCGGGGACGTGACATGTGCCACCTCGCATAATCAGCCTGCTGGCCTGCCCTTGGGGAGGAAGACACCGGCTCCGAGAGCTGACGCACTCACCGGGTCAGGCAGCCGGGAACTGGGAGGCCCAATGCCCGGTCCCGAGGCAGCACCTCAGCCCCAAGGAGCTCTGAGGGGCGTAGCCTGGACATTTCCAATGACCTGCCTCGGGCACAAGCCCAGGCTCCGAGCTGCTTCATGCTGAGCAAGCTCTGCCCCTCTCCCGGGGGCTATGGCCAGTGAATGCAGATCAACTCTGATGGGATCTCAGATAAATATGCCAAAGAGTAACTAACACTGTCTTTTCCTCCCCACACACACAGACACACACTCAACTCACACACAAATAACACTCACACACAGACACACTCACACAGACACACTCACACACTACATTCACAAAATACACACCCACACACAGAATACAGTCACACACACTCACACACAGACATATTCTAAACACAAATACGGGCACCCTC
>NW_005871870.1:189861-200356 GCF_000147115.1 Myotis lucifugus
AGTTGATCAATCTCCTGAGGTGCTGTCTAAAACACAGTCTGGAATATTCTGAAAAACAAGGATAACTCACACTCTCATACTCACACACAGAGACACACTCACTCATACACTCACACACATGGACACACACACACAGAGACACACACACATACAGGCACACTCACACACTCACAGTCACACACATACATACAGACACACACACATACATGCTGGCACACGCACAGACACACACACACATACTCACACGCACACTCACACAGTGCACTCCAAAGTCAAATGCAAATGATATTTGGAATTCTATACCAGGTTTGGCTTATCTGGGCCTCAGAGTGCCTGTCACGGGGACCTGATCGTGACTTTAAGACACAGCCAATACATTCCCCCTCCAGCCAGCACTGAGCACCTCGCACCGCTCCTCTGCATTTGGAGCGATCTATGCAGCACTCACACTCCCGGTTCCCGCAGCGACAGTGATGCAGATCGGAGCTGAGAGCCGTAATCGTGACTTGGGCTGATCCCGCTCCCTGCGGATCTGCTGAGACCTTCCCACGCTGCCACCAGGGCTCCGCTCGCTTCTCTGCCAATCTGCTTCCTTCATCCCATCAGGGGTGTCTTCAGAGCCCCCCCCCACACACACACACATGCACACGCACACTAAGTTTTCTCAGATCTCTAGCTCAGAGTCAGCTTGCACGGCCCCAGCCTTCAACAGCCCCTACCTGAGCCGGCCACGGGCTGGGCGTGACACGATTTCTCCGAGCGATGCCCTGTGGTTGCACAGAGCACCTGGGAGACCGAGACCATGGATTGTACCCTCTCTGGATAAAGCGAAACGAAAGGCCGTGCTCGCCGATTTCTGAGGAGAAAGGTGGTCTCGGCGACAAACACAGAAGATAGGAGATTCCAGAATCACCGGTAATGCCCAACTCCAGATGGGCATTCAGACACCTTTTATAATGAACTCCAAACACGCTGCCCTTTTTAAAATTCAGAGACTTGTACTTTTTCCAAATGGCTCAGACCAGAAAACGAATTTGATGTTTTGTCTTAGGGTTTGGCAAAACGTAGACTTGAACGTTTTGCATCAAGTAGAAGGCGCCTTTGGTGGCTTCCTGCGATTCTCTGAAATGCATGTTTGCGGCAGAGACTGAGACAGCGCCCTGCGTCCCCCCTCCCTTCGGGGAGCGCTGCCTTCGGCGTCTGGTCCTCCCTCAGGGGACACCCTGTTCTCTCCTCACGTGCATCTTCGCCCTGAGTTCCGTGACGTGGCCCTCGCTCAGCTCCGTCTGCTCTTTGCCTGTCTCTCCCTCTGCGCCGCCCCCCACCACCCGCTGCCCTGCACTTCTCTCAGTCACCCCTCTGTCTCCTCCCTTCTCCCCTTCTCGCCCTCCACCCACTACCATCCTGAGCAGATGCACCATTTTGTAATGCAAAAGGAAGCCTGCCCGGGCGTGGCTAGTGGTTGAGTGTCAGCCTACGAACCAGGAGGTCACGGTTCAATTCCCGGTCAGGGCACATGCCCAGGTTGTGGGCTTGGTCCCCCATCCAGGAGGCAACCAATCAATGATTCCCTCTCATCATTGATGTTTCTCCCTCCCTCTCCCTTCCTCTCTGATAGCAATAAAGGTACAGTGGGGCCTTTACTTAAGAGTTTAATTCGTTCCGTGATGGAGCTCATAACTCAAATTACTCGTATGTCAAATCAATTGTGAATGAGTGAGACACGTGATGCTGGGCTGATGTTGCGGTATTCACTGTGACGTTCACTGCACCAACTAGCGGTGGGGTATCTGAAGCTGGCTCGTAACCCGAATTTTAGCTCGAAACTCAAAGCAAAAAATCGGCCGAGAGACGGCTCTTATCTTGAAAAACTCGTTAGTCGGGACACTCGCAAGTCAAGGCCCCACTGTATATGTTTTTTACTATGCAAAAAGAAGTGCTCTCAACCTCACTTCAGGAGCCGATCACTGGAATTTCCTGTGTTTGCCTTTAAGCCCTTTAGTGAGGTGACTCTTTGCCCACACCCCTCAGTCTCTGCACAGACAGCTGAGGCTCCGGGTACTTGGTTGGGAAGGTTCCTTCCCCGCCTCCTTCTCCTCCTTAGGGAAGGCCACTCAGAGCCCCCAGAGGTCATGGCCAAATCAAGCAAATCAGTTCTGTCTTCTATGCCTGGGCCCAGCCAGACGCCTGTCACCCCAGTCTCCTGCCGGGTCAGGACGGTGGCCTCAGAGCTGGGAGAGCCACACCAGGGCCTGGGGACCGGTTCTCGTTCCCATGGCTGCCTTGGGCCGCTGGACTCACCAGGGCCGGCGTCAGGGGCCTGGTTCCGCTACCTGCGACTCGTGTGGCTTGCCTCCAGTGGACTGACCGTTCTCTGCCTCAGTTTCCCCATCGGTAAAACAAGGACACCACACGGTCCTGCAGCAGGAGTTTACCGCGAGGCTCAGGCAAGTGAAGTGGGCAGAACAGGTGAAGGGAACTAAGAGGTACAAACGCGTAGTTAAAAAGCAAATAAGTCGCCCGAGGTACCGTGCGGCCCGGGGAATATAGTCAATACTGTTTAATAACTTTGGGGAGTCACAGATGGTAGCCAGACTCAGCGTGGTGATCATTTTGTAGTGTCTAAAAATATTGAATCACTACGCTGCACACCTGAAGCTAATTTAATATTGTGTGTCGATTATAATTCAATTAAAAGAGAGAAAAGAGAAAACAAGGAAATGGCAGCCCGTGCCACCACGCTCGGCTCCCAGGCCCAACCATGCTAATCAGAACCCCAAGGTCAAGTCAAGGTCGGAAGGAGCTGAAGAGCTTTGGGAGGCCGAGGCAGGGCCGTGCCAGTTACTCCTACTGACACACCTAAGCAGGGCTCTCACGTTGTCCTGTGGCCGTTTGCACAACCACCTCCCAGGTGGCCATGGGGGCCACCCACACACCCTGTACTTGACCCCCCAACACTCAACAGACCCACCTCCTCCACCAGCCACTCAGGTACTTTCCCCATGGCTCTCACAGGTCCCCCTTCCCACCAAAGGGGGAGCTACCTGTGCCTCCACACCCCACCCACCAGCACCCAAGCCAGGACTCCTCTGGACACACACACACACACACACACACACACACACATACGGCTGTGTGCATGGAGCCCCAGTCTGGGGCCCTCCCTGTCATCGCTCTCTCCCCCCGGCTCTGCCTACATCCTGTGATTTACTCCTCTGCTCAGCATTAATGAAACGTCCTTCTCCCCGCAGACAGCTCCTCACTGATAAGATGGCTCAGGCCCTGTTTAATCTGGAATAAACAGGATGCCCCGCCTAATTTGAAGGGGAAACAAGCGGCTTTGTTTGACGCTGCCCCTGACAGCAGCTGCCCCTGCCCTCACCGCCCCGTCCGGGACCCTCCGCGCTGGAAGGGCCCTGTCCGCCTGCCTGCGACATCTCCTCATCACTGGGTGGCTCCATCAGGGCTGCGAGGCCGGTGCTGGCCGGGGAGGCTGAGGCTGGGCCGGGGAACAAGGGCTGAAACAAGCTATTTCCCGGCCAATCGGCTGCTCATTTGGGCAAGTAACTTCACCACTTGGTGCCTCGGTTTCCTCATCTCCAAAATATGCACGATCATTGTGTCTACCTTCCAGGGGGTCGCTGTGAGGATTGGAGGGTGGTTTTTAGAGTGCCGTAAGTTCCGGAAGTCTTGGTGGCCCTGTATCAGTGTGAGCTATTATTCCTACTACTGTCGTCGTTGTTGTTATTACATCCAGGGCAATATGCCAGGTGGGGGGGAAATGCAAAGAGGACTGAGCCTCTACTCCGGGTGCAGGGAACCTGAAACGGGCCCACAGGCGGATATACTCGGCCTGAGCTGAGTGCCGGGTAGAAGGCCCAGCGCGGTGCTGGGGGAGCTCGGGGAGCTTGGTTTCCGACTCGGCAGTTCACGGAAGATGCTCACTGCGGGCAGACACCGTCCTAAACGCTGGGGTGGAGAGAAGACCCTGGCAAGGACCAGCCCTAGGCGCTCCTGCTCTCGGGGCAGCCAACAGCACTGGCATCAAGGCCGCGTGAGCTCATGCACGTGGCACCGGGTGCTCGGGCAGAGCAGAGGACGGACAAGGGAGGGGCGGGGCTGAGATGGAGAGAGGGCTTCCTGGCAGAGGTGCAGAGCCTAAAGAATGACCACGAGTTAACGAGGCAACGACGCGAAGGTCGCCTCTGAACTGATTGGCGAGACCAGGGGATTCTAGTCCGTTAGGACTCGGGGTCAGGACACCCCCAGCAGGGGAACTGCGCGCATAAATGCGCTTAGTTCTAGAAGGGCAGGCTGTCCCTGCAGGGAGCCGAGCAGACCAGTCCCAGCTCCTGGCAAACACAGGAGATAGAGCTGGAGGGAGAAGGCCCAGCTGCGGAGGCCTCCGAGCTGAGGAATGGAGTTTGCCTGGAGCAGCGGGAGCCAGTGAACGTTGTCAGCAGCAGAGACTGAGCTTCCGAATGGCCACTGGCTGCGCTAGAGGGAGAAAGGAATGAAGTGGGATGGACAGAGAGGTCACGCTGTGGCCCCGCTCTGAGACAAGTTCAGGAGCCCAGACACATGGGTGGTCACCAAATAATAGCGTACTATTGAGTATATCAATTAGCTTTTTCTTTTTTACGGTTTTTTGTTTGTTTGTTTGTTTGTTTGTGGGGCTTGGGGTTTTGTTTTTGTTTTTGTTTTTTTGCTGCATAATAAACCACCTCAAACAGAATGATTCTGAGTCAGCGATTGGCTGAGCTCAGCCCAGAAGGCTCATCTCTGTTCCACGGGAAGACAGCTGGGCTCATGTCTCTGTGGTGTGGCCTTCCTCTCATGGGCACAGGATGTGGGGGGAGCTGGAGGAGAAGCCAAGCTGGGCAGGGCAGCATGGGGTCACCCCTGGGCAGCCCGGTGAACACAGGGCAGGGGAAGGAGAGAGACACCTCTACTTCCCCCAGGAGACAGAGCACCCACCATACAACCCCGGACCATGGATAGTGTTTCTCCACATCGCATCCCGCTGGGCTCCAGCAACTAAACAGCGAATCTGATTTCATTATATTCCCCATTTACATGAGGAAACTGAGGCACAGGGAGGCTAAGCAACTTGCCCAAGGGCACACGCTGGTCAAGGTGGGACCCAGGCTTCGACCCAAGCTGCCCAGCCATCAAGGGAGCTAAACAAATGGGAATGGACAATCGGGGAGCAGTGATTTATTCCAAGGAAGGGATTCTTATCCGCAGGAAGAATTTGAGTTGTTGGTAAAGATGAAAAATGAGACTGGAGAGGGCGACAGGAGCCAAGAAGTTCAGACTCTATCCAGATGGCAATGCCTCAGAAAGATTTCACACACGTTCGGCAAATGGGGATGAACGGATGCTTGGATGGATGGATGGATGGATGGATGGCCTGACTTTTGTGAAGATCACTCCAGGCCCGTGTCGGGGAATGAGGGAGGGCATGGGAGGCAGTATCATCCAAGCAAGAAATGATGAGGGCCTGAGCCAGGAAGACCTTTGGGATGGAAACGGAGAGACATGTTTGAGAATCTACCAGGATGGTTCGTTAACAAGGCGGATGAAGGAGGGGAGAATCCAGAAAGAGCTGCAGATTCAGGTTATGTAACCTGCCCAGTCCTTACAGCCTGTGAAGTCACGGACTCCAGCCAGGTGCGGCTCAGCAAACGCCACCCGGGGTGTCCCCTGTATGGCAGGTGCCACGCCAGGTGATGGGGATCGAGGAAGAGAGGCAAACACGTGCAGGTCACTGCGTAGAACAGGTTGGCTATCGAGGCAGAGGACGCCCAGGACGCCATGGGAACATGGGCCAAAGTCATGTGGTGCACCCGGGAGGTTCCAGAAAGACCTCAGGACCTGGGCAATTCCTTAGCTACGTCTTGAAGGCTGGGGAAGGGAGACCCCGCAGAAGGGGTGGGGGGAGAGATCTCCAGCATCCCAGGCAAAGAAATGCCCTATGTGGAGGCGCCTGTTGTGAAACAAGATCGCTAACTGCAAGCCCAGTGTCTGCGGAGCCATCCAGGCCCTCTCTTTAAGTTGAGGAGGGAGCAGGGCACCAAGCGAGGCTGAAGGGCCCCCTGTGTGCTCTCATCGTCCGGTGAGCCTTTCCTTCAAAGCGTTCTTCGGTCTGTCCTCATTCCCCGGAAGCCTCCAGAGCAGGGCTCCTCAAGCACTGATGTAATACAGAACTCCTGGCATCCTTTTCAATGCCGGGGCCGATGCGGGAGGCCCAGAGGTGGGGCCCAGCAGCGGCTGCATCTGTAACAAGCTCCAGGTCAGGTGGAACTGCAGGCCCCTCCGGGCGCACGGGGAGCAAAGGTCTCCAGGAGGCAGGCCGGTCTGGTTTTCTCAGCCGTGATCTGCTCAGACGGTGGCATGAAAGGGGCTGAATGGAGGAGCTGAAAGGAGAAAGGGAGGGAAGCAAGGCTGGCATCAGGGCGGCCGCCGAGACAGGGGGGTGAAGGGAGAGTCTGGAGGGTGAGGTGCTGGTCAGGATGAGCCAGAGGCCCAGGTGCCCTCCCTCCGGTCCTGTCAGCTCACACAGTCCCAGCCGAACTCAGCCCACTCCCCGCCCCTGTGCCCCTGCCCGAGTCCCAGGGCCTGGGGCTGAAGGCCGATGCCTAACAGCAAAGGGAAGTAGTGCCGGCAGCTAACCCGCTCCTACCCTGCAGCCGGGTGTCTCATCTGTCACCTTGTTCAGCCTGCAGCCTTCTTCCCCGCCTGTGATCCAGGCAGATCAGACTGGGGTCCCTCCTGGACCAAGAAGATGGGTGCTACCAAGAAAACAGGCTGAGGAGCACCCACATTACCACGCCTCCCTGGCCCAGGCTTCTCCTGCCAGAAACAGCAGGAAGCAGCCAATCCCCAAATGTCACACCACAGAGAGTTCTTATGCAGCTGACCCAGTGAGGGCCGGGACCTCCTCCTCTTTGTCGCGCCCGCCCCCCCCCCCCTGCCCACTCACTCATCCATCCCCAGCTCTAGCCACCCACACACGTGCACAATATAAAAGGTGCCAACCTCGGAGGGGAAGGCCAGGAGAGACCCAGCCCAGGGACCCTTCACTCGTTCATTCAACAAGTGTTTATTGAGCACCTGCTACGCGTCAGGCACTGATCCGGACATGGCCGTGCCGCGGCGACCAAGACAACGGGGTCTTCTTTGTCATTAGGGAGCCTCCTTTCTGGTAAAAGGAGACGGACAACATGACCCCCCTGATGGGGAAATCGGGCTGGTGGTGTGATGGACAGCAGAGGAGGGGCGATGGCATGGGCCTCGCTGAGGATGTGAATGAAAGCTGTGCCCTCACAGAGGAGACGAAGCCAGCAAGACGAGGACACAGGAAAGAGCATTCTGGACAGCGCGGAGCCGGGCCTCCGCAGGCCGCTCCCAGCTCTGGGGGCCAGTCCCACCCCCTCCCCCACCCGCCCCGGCACCCGCTCCGGTCGTCCCCAGGCCTCAGTCACTCCACAGTGAATGCATTTTGTCCTGACGGACAAGGAGCACAACACCAAAACAGCCAACTATTTTTATCTCCAGATTAATCACAAAAGGCTAACGTTTCCACCTTCCCTGTGATTAAAAATTAGGAGACCAAACTCTGTAGTGGTTCGGGATAATAACCAATCCTGTGAGGTCTTCATGAATAATGCATGTCCAGGCTCAGGCTGCTCCAGGGCCCCTCCTCTCTCTCCACTCACCCCCCCACCCCAACACCACCAGCGCTTCAGCTCTGGGTCCCTCCGAAGAAGAGAGAGGGAATGAGTCCCCCTTCCGTACATGGGGAGCTGCAGCTGCCAGAAACTGTTGATTTCTATTCAGCCTGTGGGCCCCCCAACTTCCTCCCTCCTCCCCACCCTCCCCGCACACCCCAGCCCCATCTGCACCCCCCCACACCCCATCTGGTGTGCAGCCAGGCGAAGGCCAATCAATAATGCATAGCTCCACGAATAACCGGCGTGATAACCGCTTATTTGGGAAGATGTAATCAGCACCCATTCTGAGGGTGGATGTGTGGGTGCGTGTGTACCCACCCTGCAGCCCACGCCCCTCTCCGCTCCCCTCCCTCCCTCCCTCATCCAGTATTCCCAGCGCAGCACTGCACAGCAGGGAAGGGAGGGCTCTGCCCAGCACACTCTTTTGTTTTTTGGAAGGCCTGCTCAGTCCCTGCACTGTGAACCGGAGTAATTACGAGCAGGAAACAGAGTCCAGAGACAGTCGTTTCTTTAAACTTGGCCACACGGGACCCGCCAGGAGCTCAAAAGCCCCACTGCTCTGGGTCCAGCTCCAGAAACCGGTCCAGCTGGTCAGTGTGTGGCCTTGGTTTTCAAGACCTCTCCCAGAAGATTGTAAGCTGTGGCCTGGCTTAAACCACTGTCAGACCCCACGAATGTCCGTGCTGGAGAGAACGTTCCAGATCCCCTGTCCACCTCTCACGTTTATTTATTTTTTAAACAGAGAGGAAAGGAGAGGGAGAAAGAAACACATCAATGATGAGAGAGAATCACTGATCAGCTGCCTCCTGCATGCCCACTCCACACTGAGGATTGAGCCCAAAACCCAGGCATATGCCCTGACCAGGAATCGAACCGTGACCTCCTGGTTCATAGGTCGACACTCAACCACTGAGCCACGCTGGCCAGCCGACCTCTCCCATTTCAGATCTGAGGAAATAAAACCAGAAGGGGCTGCTTTGGGCCTCGCTGTGTGTCCGAGGGCGCTGTCCACCCTACTGCGCCCATGGGCTACTTTATTCCACTCCTAAAGCTGCCGGTGGTTCTTTTCCGTCTTCCTGGCCCTGGGCAAGCTCGGCTGGAGCCCCTGCACCCTGGACCCCTCCTGGGGAGAAACCTGCCCCCACCCAGGGAGGGCGCAGGAGCCCAGCCCAGCCCTCCCTGCTGGAAGGCCCGGCCCGTGGAGACAAAGCTCCCTCTATGGCGAGTAGAACGCCCACCCCCAGTTGTGCAAAGCCCTCATTAGCCTCCCTGGGCTCCCGGGCCACACCCGCATCCACGAGGCCTCCGGCAGTAATGAGGGGGTACAGGGTGTCTTGATTGTCCAGCCCACACCCACCATCTGCCTGTGCCCAGGCCCCCCGGGAGGCTGGGCAGGGTTAGATGAGGCTGACTTCCTCCCTGGGCCAGGATCCGGGCGGGCGGAGTCCTGGGGCTGATGAGGACTTCTGGATGCCCTGAGGGTTTGTTCTTTCTCAGGAATAGAAATTGGGGGGTGGGGGGTTGGTGCTCACAGGGCTGGGTCCTGAGCCAGGCCCTGGAGGCAGGAAGGGAGGGCCGAGCGCTGGCTGAAGGGGACCTGAGCCGCCTGCTGTTCCCTGGGGGGCCCGGGGTCCTGGGAGAGCCCCGATGCAAGAGCTCCAGGGACTGAGAAGGAAGCCAGGCAGGTTGCGGGGCGCGCCCTGGGGGAGGGTGGAGGGGAAAGCAGCACCTGTAGGGGAGGTGGGGTGCCTGGAGCCCTGGAGCTCTGAGACCGCCTGCCCCAGCCCCCAGCGCAGAGGCTTGCACAGGGCCTGGTGGGGGGACAGGGGGGCGATGGACATTCTCGGTCTCTGGGTCCTTGTTCTAGGGCCCTAGCTTGTCCCCCAGCTACCCCTGGATCTTTCCCTGGCCGACTGCAGTCAGCCCCTCCCAGCCCCCAGAACTGAGGTCCCAGCCCCTCCAGCAAGGAAGAGCAGGGATCCCAGGGCGTCTCTGGGGAGAGCTACCCTCCGTGGACTGTCCTGGGAGAGGCAGGAGCCTCCGAGGCCACACCTCCGGAGTGTCCACTGCGCTGACGTGAGAAGCGGCTCTGTGACGTGGACCAGCCACCTGAGGTCTCTGGGCCGCTTCTCCAAACGCTGGCCACGCGTCATCGTAAGCGCCTGCCCTGCCTCCCAGGGTCATCATGGGCTCACAGGCGCGGCTCCATGGGCCTTAGCGAGTGTGTATGGGACCCCGCTAGGCACAGGGCTCTGCGCAGGGCGCCGAGGGAGATGTCGGGTCCTCTGGCACCCGGGTCCCCAGCAGACAGCCAGCAGGAGAGGTTCGTTCTGACTGGGGCGAGGGAGCTGGAGGATAAGTGCTAAGGAGATGCCAGGGCTTCGCAGCCCCTGAGCCGCTGTCTCGGTCTTGAAAGGCTGCCTGTCACCTGTCCCCCGAGAGGAAGGGGCCGCCCGGTGCTCTCCAGGTGTCAGAGGTCGGCTCCCAGCCCTGGCTCTGCCACTCCCTGGCAGCGTGACCTTGAGCCTGACCCCTTGAGCTGAGCCTCGTTTCGACATGTATGCAGTTGGGATCATAATCATGTTTTTTTTTTTTTTTTTTAATATATTCTATTGATTCTTTACAGAGAGGAAGGGAGAGAGATAGAGAGCCAGAAACATCGATGAGAGAGAAACATCCATCAGCTGCCTCCTGCACATCTCCCACTGGGGATGTGCCCACAACCCAGGTACATGCCCTTGACCGGAATCGAACCCGGG
>NW_005871870.1:200658-207588 GCF_000147115.1 Myotis lucifugus
CTGGTGTGGCTCAGTGGTTGAGTGCTGACCCATGAACCAGGGGGTCACGGTCCAGTTCCCAGTCAGGGCACATGCCCGGGTTGCCGGCTCGGTCCCCAGTAGGGGGCGTGTGGGTAGGGATGATGTTTCTCTGTCATCGAAGTTTCTATCTCTCCCTCTCTCTGCAATCAAAAAAAACACCTTATTTAGTCGTAACCGGTTTGGCTCAGTGGATAGAGCGCCGGCCTGCGGACTGAAAGGTCCCAGGTTCGATTCCGGTCAAGGGCATGTACCTTGGTTTCGGGCACATCCCCAGTAGGGGGTGTGCAGGAGGCAGCTGATCGATGTTTCTCTCTTATCGATGTTTCTAACTCTCTATCTCTCTCCCTTCCTCTCTGTAAAAAACAAAAAAAATTGATAAAATATATTTAAAAATAACCTTGTTTAAAAAATAGCTTTTTGTAAAGAAGGAGGAGGAGGAGCAGGAGCAGGAGGAGGAAGAGGAGATGGAGAAAGAGGAGGAAGGAGAGAAGGAGGAGGAGGAGAAGTTGATAAATAGGAAGAGACTACAGATACTGTCTGGGCATCAGAGCTCTGCTCCTCGCTCTGCGACCAGGTTCAGGGCTGCCCTGTCCCCTCGCAGGCTCCTCGCGAGCAGAGGATGAGACGCTGCTGGGAACAGCCTCTGCCAATAAACAGGCCGTGAGCGTGCGGGATTACTGCTGTTATTACAGTGACAATACTCGGGGATTAACGGTTATTAAAGTGTGGTAATTACTGTTTGTCATCAGCTCCATAAAGCCCGCCAGCTCTGCGGCTGCCCTCAGCCTGACCTCCCTCCTCCTCTGCCCACAGTGCCACCCGATGACCCCGTCATCCTGGGGGGGCCCGTGATCAGCCTGCGGGCAGGGGACCCCCTCAACCTCACCTGCCACGCAGACAACGCCAAGCCCGCCGCGACCATCGTCTGGCTGCGGAAGGGAGAGGTCATCAACGGGGCCACCTACTCCAAGGTGAGGCCTGGGGGCAGCGCTGGTGGGGGCAGGGCTGGTGGGGGCAGGGCAGGGGGATGGGGGCTCCCCGGGGAGGGGCCAGCTCACCCCACCTCTGCACTCTCTCTCTCTGTCTTTCAGTCGCTCTTGTCCTCCCTCTGTCTCTGTCGCTCTCTGCACATCACTCTCTCTCTCACCCTATGGCTCTGTTCATCTGAGCGTTCTGTCTCTTGGAGGAGACTCCCCCACACTGACTGGGGGGCCTTGTGTACCCCCACTGCCTCCAAGCCCCTGGCCTGGTGTGTGGGTGAGCGCCTGGGCTCGCCGTGGGCATCTGGCTGCAGCAACATTGGAGTGATCGCAAGGCCTCCCCGCGAGTCCCCTTCCGGGACACCCGGGCTCGGGCCTGGCACCAGAATCATACACAAAACGGGGGCGGGGGGGCAGGACAGGCTGAGGAAGAAGGGAGACACTATGGGCTGAGTCCAGAGAGAAATCTCCCCGGGGAGCCAGGGCCCTGCTCCACCTGCTACTTCACAAGCTGCTGCCAGGTGCGGGGACGAGGCCTGGACCCTAGAGAGGTGCGGGGTCTTAGCACGGCGTGTATGTCCCTACCTCGACGCCCCTCGCCCTCTGGCCCCACCTCTGCTCCCTCCGGCTGCTGCCGGGACCCTGGGCCTCACTGGGCTAACAGCACTTGCAGAATAACAACCCCCACACTGGGCCCCGCTCCCTCCACCAGCCTCTCTTCTGGGTACTCTCTCCCCACCTGTCACCCCAGCATCCTCCATCCACCTGCCTATCAGGGCCTAGAGTCTCTACCCAGCAGCCACCACTCATCCTGGCCTTCTTGATGGGCGTCACTCCTGGCCCCAGGGCACAGAGTGAGGTCCCTGAGAAGGCAGGGTCTGCGCAAATGCACTGTGCAGGCCTCCACCTTCCCTTCCATCCCCATTCAAGCGGCCCTAGTGGATTCCCCAGGCAGCTGTAAAGAGGGGAATCAGAGAGATGTTAAAAAAAAAAAAAGACAGAGGAGAGGAGGCCTGGTTGCCAGGCAATTAGGTCTCACTCAAGGCCTCTCTTAAGCACAGGTGTTGAGTCCCCACCCACTGCACTCCCTGAAAACCTCCATCATCCTCACATGGGGTCCCCTCCACCCCCACCCCCACCCCCACCCCCAGGCATCTCCTGGCCTCCCATCTCTCGGGCTCAGCCTGGCTCTCCACTGCCCAGCGGAGGCCCCGGGGGGCTTTGGCTGCCGCCTGCACTGGACACCCGCACCCAGGGCGCATCTGTCCCTGGCCAGCCCGGCCCCCAGGTGCGGGGACGAGGCCTGGGGTGCCAACTGAAGGCCAAGGGGTGGGGCATGGGGCACAGACACGAAGCTGCGCCCGGGCAGGCAGGCTTTAGAGATGAGCCCCAGACCTCACAGAACCTTGGATGCAGAGAGGGCTGGAAACCCGTCCACGAAGGCTACTGCTCGGCGCACTCACCCCTGTGCGTGGGTCAGGTGCACGCCCACCCCAGCACACACCTGCACACACCGCTGCGCTGGTCCTAGTGCACCTGCAAGAGCTGCCATCAGGGTCACGTGGGGCAGCCTGCGCTGGGACCCGGCAGCATGCATCTGCCACCAAGCCGGCGGGAGGGCTGCCTGCCCCAGGCCCTGGAAGTGGTGGCCCAGAAACGGAAGACTCGCCGTTAATAATTCACTGGATGAGCTGATCTGCACACTAACGAAGGTTTCTGAAATAGGAGGTGGGGGGCTGGGGCCCCCAGCGTGTCCCCAGAGCCAAGTTCAGTGAAGAGAAGGAGCTGGGAGGGAAGGTTCGCGTGGGCTGTGACAAGAATCAGCCAATGGTAGAATGCTCGGCCTGGCTGGGACCTTCAAGGCCTCAGAGCCCAGAGGCTCCATTTGCATCTGAGTAAAGGGGAGCTTTGTCAGAGGGGAATGAAGGAAAAGAAAGATGAGACATAAGGAGATTCGGAAGGAATGAGGGACGGAGACAAAGGAGGGTGAGGGAGATGGAGGCTGGGCAGGAGCAGGCAGGCCACACCCCCTCCCCCAAGCTACCTTTCCTCCCTGCGGGCTCCCAGGCCTCCCTGGCCTTTCTAGGCCTCCTCCCCCAGGACATCCCTGCAGACCTGGCCCTTCCCTGGGTCCAGGGCCTGGGGTCCCCGAGAGCTGGGAGCCGGGGTGAGCCTCCTGTGGGAGCCGCCAGCCTGCCTTCCCCGCTCGCCCTGGTTTAATGAACACATCTCCCTTTTCTCTAATTAGGTGGAACAAACAGCTTGAACCAGAATTTTTATTTCCCAGAAAAGCACACGCCCGGACACAGTAAATATGTCATTAATCATCATTCGGAGGCAGAGGAGCACCCTGGGTGGGGAGGCGGCGGGAGGCAGTCCTGGGGCCTCATTAGGAGCTCGGGCCGCCGGGTTCCCTCCCACCAGCACCGGCTGGCCCGGCCCCTCAGCCGTAAAGAGCCGATCAGCAGAGGGGCCAGCTGAGTCCAGCTTATGTCCATGCCCCTTGTTAGCACAATGGGGGGGTATAGAAAAGGGGGGGCATAGTATGGACACCCTCCCCCCTTCACTACACACACACACACACTCGCACACACACACACACGCACACAGACATGCATACAGACACATACACAGACACGCTCCACCCCAGGTCTTATTTCCACCCAGGAAATTGTTCTTATTATCGCTTGGATATTTATAGACGCAGGAGGTCTGCGGCCCAGCCCGAGCCAGCCGGCTGCTGTGGTGCGGGGCAGCGCCCTCCGCTGGGGTTGGGCTGGAGGCCAACCCTCTGTGCCTTCTCTGTGCAAGTGCCTCTGTGGGCCCCCATCCAGCTCCTGGCCTGCAGCCTGCTCCCCACCCACTGCCCGGACTGCCCCATGGCTAGCAAGGACTGACCATATCCCTGTCCCCCAGCCCCTCTCCGGGGACCCCTCTGCCCAGCGCTAAGGCCACCACCCCATGGCGGCCCAGGGAAGGCCTCAAGCCACCAGCACCTGCCGAGGCCCAGGCAGTTTTCCAGCATCCGGGAGACAGTGCGGACGACGGCCCCGCCCCAGGGATCTCTCTGGCATCTCAGAGTCCGGCCTTGTCCACGCAGGATGAGCTGACCTAGACAGAGGCTCGGGTCATGGCCCCGTGTGGAGGCCGCAGGCTTTGCCCCGGCTAAGCAGGACCACACTGACCGACAGACCCAGAGAGCGGCTCCGGCAGCCTGCGTGACCTTGGCCCTGTGACCTTGGAGGCTACACAGTGGTCCTAACTGTTCCCACCTTCACATGGAGATCACACTCACCTTCTTCCAGCTCCCGGGGAGCTGGGGAGGGAGGGTCATGGCTCAGGGTCATTCTCAAGGGCAAAGCCCAGACCTGCCCACCCAGTTCCTGGCTCACTTTGAATTTGGTTTTCACTTCTGCTGATGAGCGCTCCCTTCCTCCCAGGGAGGTTAGAGCCCAGGCCGTGGTTAGTTTAAAGGAGGTTTGAGGAAGTGGAGACTCTTGTTCTATCCCCTGGCTCTAATCACGGTGAAATAAGACTGCACCCGCCACCCCTTTCCTGGAGGGAGTTAGCTCCTGCCCAGAATCAGCAGAGTCCGAGGACTGGCCAGTCCCGCCTGGGAGTGGCCCTCCTGCCCATATACCGTCCCAGCACGCACCACCTAGCGGGTCCCTGGTGGGCTCCCCTCCCAGGGCTCCAAACTGATGGGGAGGGCCCTGAAAGGGGGTGCAGGGGAGGGGCGAGGCGGACCCAGCTGCAGAATGGCCTCATGGTCCCATGGAAGCTAATGGGAGACGGGAGACCAAAAGCCTCAGGACTTGTATTGGTTTCCTAGGGCTGCCCTAACAAGGGACGACAGCTAGTGCTCAATACAACTGAAGTTCATTGTCTCACAGGCTGGAGGCCCAGAGTCGGCACTCGGGGTGCTGGCGGGGCCCTCGCTCCCTCCGAAGGCTTTAGGGCAGGGGTGGGGAACATCCGGCCCAGCCCTTGAGCCATGTGAGGCCCGAGAAATCCTTTGGTCTGGCCCTGCCAAGGCATGAGGGGTGAGTTAATTCAATGTTTGACCACATGGAGCAGGTGAATTTTGAAGCTGGTAATGTTGTGTGGCCCTCGAATGACATCATAAACATCCAAATGGCCCTTAGCAGAAAGAAGGTTCCCCACCCCTGCTTTAGGGAGAACCCTCCCTCGACTCTTCTAGCACCAGGTGGCTGCCAGCTCTCTTTGGCTTGTGGCAGCATCACTCCAGTCTCTGCCTCCCTCTCCGTACGGCCCTCTCCTCTGTTTCTCGGACTCTCTGCCTCTCCATCTTGTCAGGACACCAGTCATTGGATTTAGGGCCCCTTCTAAATCCAGAGTCTCAACTAATTGCTAATTACTTAGCTAATCTGTGGAGACCCTACTTCCAATGAAGGTCACATTCTGAGGTTCCAGGGGGACATGAACCCGGGGGGGACACCACCTAACCTGCTGCAGGAGCCTCTTACTTGTGTCGCCTCCACCTTGAAGTGTACATTTCTCGGTCTCGCCTGTTTTCTCACCTGTCACGTGGAAGACATGGCATCCGTTCTGCCTATAGCTTGGTCAGGGCTCTAATGAGGTGAGGGAGTGAATGACTTGAAAAGCTGAAAGGGTTTTCAGCAGTTCTCAACCTGTGGGTCGCGACCCCTGAAAATACATCCTGCATCTCAGATATTTACATGACGATTCATAACAGTAGCAAAATTACCGTTATGAAGTAGCAACGAAAATAATTTTATGGTTGGGGGGTCACCACAACATGAGGAACTGTATTAAAGGGTCGCGGCATTAGGAAGGTTGAGAACCACTGGATAGTCAGTGTCCATGGATTCTGCCACGCCCCCACCCAGGCCTGCCCTTTCCCCCACGCCCCAAGCTACATCCCCTTCTACAGACCATGTCCCTGTGGCGGGACAACAGCTCTGCCTGTGGCACACGCCTCAGAGCTTCCTGCAGACCCGGAGCCCCCGGACACAAAAGGCAGACCAATGGGAATTCCTGCACAGGAGCTGCAGCCTGGTTTTCTTCCTCATCCGGGGTCTGCCAGTCCAGGCTGGTTTTCACTCAGGATAGGACGCTTTCTAGTTCCTTTTTCTTCTGCAGCCCAGCACTCAGCCAGGCCGGGGAGCCCAGGTGACCCCAGCTCTGTGCAGAGACGGTGCCCTGGGGTCGTGAGCTGCCCGCCTCCAAGCACAGGGCTCCCTCTTCCTGTAGCTGCCAGGCCATGCCAGCCGGATGACATGGGCCTTCTCTCCCTCCCCCAGACCCTGCTCCGTGACGGCAAGCGCGAGAGCATCGTGAGCACCCTGTTCATCTCCCCCGGAGACGTGGAGAATGGACAGAGTATCGTGTGCCGAGCCACCAACAAAGCCATCCCCGCGGGGAAGGAGACCTCGGTCACCATCGACATCCAGCGTGAGTACTGACCCGGCCTGGGCCCGGAGGTACCCCCACACCTCAGTCTGGGCACGGAGGAACCCTACACCCCGGCCTGGGCCTGGAGGAGTCCCCACACCCCAGCCTGGGCACAGAGGAACCCCCACACCCCAGCGTGGGCCCGGAGGTACCCCCACACCTCAGTCTGGGCACGGAGGAACCCCCACACCCTGGCCTGGCCACAGAGGGAGTCCCATACCCCAGCCCTGGGCACAGAGTAACCTATCACTCGGACCTGGGCACGGAGTAGTCACACACCCCATCCTGAGGCAAGAGGAATCCCCACACTGCAGCGTGGGGCACGGAAGAACCCACCACCTCCGGTTGAGGAAAGAGAGAACTCGTAGTCCCCCGGCTCTGATGAGGTGATGAGTTTAAAATGGGGATCTGTGTATACTACTCGCAGTCTACTACGCTCGACGCCGGTTTTGGGAACGGAAGAGACATCTCACACACCCCTAGACCCTGGGCC
>NW_005871870.1:207708-209344 GCF_000147115.1 Myotis lucifugus
CCTCCCTGCGGGGACATCCTTCAAGGGGGAGGAGTGGGTTCAAGACCAGCTCCGTCGCCTGGCCCGGGTCCTGAAATAATGTTGGAACACCCAAAAGGAGCCCGCTCGGTCCTTACTTGGCCCCTGAAAGCCAAAACATTCTTCAGACGAAGGGTCCCTTGGCCAGTGACGGTGTTAAGCCACGTTTTCCACACCCTGCCTAAGGTAGAGCTTCCACATCAGTCAGTGTCCTGGTCACCCCTGGCCCTGCCGGCCTCCCCAGGTGGCCCCACGCAGTCCCTCGGGGTTCCACACCCGGTGAGTAGCACCAGCCCCTCTAGAGCGTCTCATGGAGGGGCCGGTCAAGGGCAGAGAAGGGAGAAAAGGCCGTCTGTACTTGGCACGTATTGTCTCATTCCGTCTGTACACTCATCTGGAGCAGGTATGACGATGGCCCCCACATGGGGACACCGAGGCCCCCCAAAGTCTGATGAGCGTGCCCAAGGCCACAGAGGTTCATACATAGGCAGCCTGGCTCTGCAGACCTGCGCTGGTGACCCCGCTCTGTGCATCCGAACGGTGGGCCTCAGCGAGAGTCAGTTCCTACAACGAATATCAACTCAGGGGCTCTCAGTGCCTCGTCATGGGCCGGCATTCACGGCCTCCCCATCATTCTATTTGCTTTAACTCAAGTTCATTTCAAAACACTTCCCAACAGCCCTGGCTCATCTAAGGCTTCTGGATTCCGTTCCACGTGGCACTCCAAGGATCTGTGTCCTAGGACTTTCTTTTTCTTTTTTTATTGATTTCAGAGAGGAAGGGAGAGGGAGATAGAAACATCAACGATGAGAGAGAGTCATTGATCGGCTGCCTCCTGCGCACACCCCCCACTGGGGATCGAGGCTGCAAACTCAAGCGTGTGCTCTGACTGGGAATGGAACCGTGACCTCCAGGTTCATAGACCAATGCTCAACCACTGAGCCACCCAGGCTGGGCCTAGGGTTTTCCAAACCCGTCTTGGGGCCTAACAGCAGACGCTCCCACTCAGTGTCTAGAGTCCTTGCAGACACCGTTACACTCCAGAGGGCAGAAGAAATGGCTGTAACAGCAGACACAGCGCTCAGTTCCGGAGGAGCTTTATCTCCACCGTTTGCATCAGCTGTTGGCCCCCTCCCCCCGCTCCATGCCAGGCAGGGGAGGTTTTCTTTCACCCCTCACTCAGGGAGAGCCGAGAACAGCAGGGTGATGGGAGGAAGATGCTCGCTCTAAGGGTCGTGTGAGTTTGGGGGTCAGCCTCAAAGGGGTGCTCCCTCCCCTGGCCCTCGCCCAGGGCCTGGCTCTCCACACCCACCTGCTTCTGCGCAGCAGCTGTGGCATAGAGCAGCAGGCCCAGCCGCGGGGAGGAAGCAAGGAGCTGTGGGCATCAGCTGGTCGGGCGGCCAGGAAGGCTCCACCCCCAGGAGTGCGGGTCTGAGCTGGGTGCTCCACGGAGGGACTCCGGTGCCTTGTCTGATGGCACCGAGTGACATCCGAGCTCCCCTCTGCCCTAGGATTGACCACGAATCAGAGCTCTCTCCAAACACAAGCCACCCCTGGAGGAAGGAGGGAGGGAGGCACAAGTCATCCAAGTCTCGATGGCTGAGCTGCCAGCTGTGGC
>NW_005871870.1:209508-217462 GCF_000147115.1 Myotis lucifugus
AGATGATCGATTTACACCATAAGGGCGAGCGATGACAGTCTGCGTCGGTGGAGGACGCCAGCCCTGCCAGGTCCCTGGGCCCTGGCGGCCTTTCTTCCCAAAGACATCTCAGCCACGTGAGGAGGGAGGCCTCAGGGAGAGGTCAGATGGAGGCTCAGCACCCAGGTCCCTGCTCCTGGGTCCACCCCATCTGAGGAAGTGCAGGATCATAGATGGAGGCTCAGTACGCCGGTCCCTGCTCCTAGGTCCGCCCCATCCGAGGAAGTGCAGGCCGTGGTTAAGGCCACAGCATTCTTCCTGGTTTGAATATGGTTCTGTCAAGGTGCACCTGGCTAGTTAACCTCTTGGTG
Source organism: Myotis lucifugus (assembly GCF_000147115.1). NCBI lineage: Eukaryota > Metazoa > Chordata > Mammalia > Chiroptera > Vespertilionidae > Myotis > Myotis lucifugus. Next base: position 209,859 of record NW_005871870.1, read on the forward strand.
CCTCAGTTCCCTCATCTGAATACAGCGGTAGCGATGCTTACCTCATAGGGTTGCTGTGAGGTTCTATTCAGTCATTCCGATGCTGTGTCTAGCACAGTGCCTGGCACGTGGTGAGCACTTTGCACCTGTCAGCTGCTGTTACCATGCACAGTGTGCGGCCACCCCTCCCCCTGCGCCCCCCACAGCCAGGGCCCCCCACAACCCTGACAGGGGAGCAGTCTCCATCCATGTGTCCCCTCCCGAAAGTGTCTGCATGTGTGTGCCCAGCAAAGGTCAGGCTCTCTCCATCCCCACCCTCCCCGTCTTCCTTCCTCCATCGCTCCATTTGTTCGCTCAGTAAGCACCCAGGTGTTTGCTGTGGACGCCATGGGCTGGAGGGGCTGCCTTTGCAAGCCTGCTCGTCTCCTCGGGCAACCAGGAAGCAGCCACACTCAGCAAAAGCACATTTGTTGTTTGTTTCCCTCGGTCTTTATATGTTACCCAACGGAAGACAAAGCTCCCAGATTGAGTAATGGGAGAGAAAGCTGAACACCCCCAAAGTCTCGCTACATCTGGACTCTGCATCCAGCTGCCAAGTTGCAAATGGATGTGCTATAAAACCACTAAGTCATGGAATTTCGCTCTTTTCCCACCTCCTCCTCCTTGTAATACTTCCCCCGAGTGTGTGCGCACATGCACACACACACACACACACACACACACACACGTGCACGCGCTGCTGATAGAAACACTAACAGGCTCAGCTGTAACATCTGTTCCATGTGATCTCGGTTCCACCAGCTACATCAAAGCTGCCCTCTGCACGTTACGCAGCCGACATCACGCGTGGGATTAAAATCATGTTTAATGGTTGGATGTGACAAAAACTATGTCTGCCCCCGGAGCCTGGTAGACGCCTGAAAATTCATATCCTGCACAAGGAGAGGAGGGGCCTGGAGGGGGAGCACAGGGACTGTGGCCAGGGTGGAGGTGCAGCCACAGGGGAGATGCAATGCCACCTGGGGCCCATTCTCCGAGGTCCTGCAGGAAAGGCAGGCATTGAGGGTGTTGCAAAGAGGTGGGGAAGCTGCGGGAGACTGTTCCAAGGATGAGCTGAGAATGGCAGGTGGGGGATGGACGAGGGGCCCACGCAGCAAGAAGGGTCCCCATAGGTATGTGCTCCATGCCCCTGCTCCCCGAGAGCCATCATTTGACAAAGGTGGGGTGGGCCTCCTGGAACGGCCCCCCGGTTTCTGTGTTGGGTTTCTAGACTCTGTCATGCCATCACCTCCTCCGCAAGAGTTGGATGGAGGTGCTCCGCTCGCCTCCTAATATTGATGTCGGAATTGGGGACGGACGGGAGCCAGCCACACATTCAGACCCAGAGGGCAGCTCTCCAACGCCTATACTGCAGAGCATGCTTCCGCAACCCCCATGAGATGCAAGCTCCTCCCTGGGTCTCCATGCACCACCGGCCTCAGCAGGCCCAGCGTAGCCGGCCAGCCCTGCCTGGATAGAGGGCTGGGCCTCCTGCGTAGTCTGGCCTGGGAGCTGGCGGTCCTGGGCTGCCTGGGCCGGCACTCACCTGATGGGCAGCAGCCGGGAGCGGCTGCGAGTCCTGGGGGTCGTAGCTCTCCTGGGAGGCGAGCTCTCATGGCTACTCCTTGCCACACACACATCCTTGTGACCATTTGAACTACGCTTTCAACTCTAAGCTCTCTGCTTCTTTTTCTGATTCTTCCTCTGCACTTCTCGATCTCTGCCCCCTCTCCTCCTTGTCTCTCTCCCTCTCTCAGTTCCCCCTCTTCGCTACCTCCCCCCACTTAGCTCTGTGAGCTTCTCATCAGGTTGAAGGAGGGAGCCGAGCCCAGCCTGGGGAGCCGGGGACTGGGGGTGCCCATCAGAACGCCGGGGAGATGATTAGGCTGATGAAAGGGTGCGAATGCCACCTTCCAGTGAACGGACGCACCGGAGCCTCTGCACAGAGATATGACAGGGGCATTTCAAAGACAGACCGTTTGGATTTCAATGGCCTCAGTGTCCATACTCCCCCTCTTGCCGTGGCACCCCCTCCTCCCTTCTCCTTTCTGAAGCCTTTTGTTCTCTCCAAAAGCTGGACGGTGGGCGGCACAACCCTGGGGCCGGGCAGCCGTACTTCCTAGCTGGCTGCTCATTGAAACACCAGCTCTGGACCTACAGAGGGAGCCTCCCTGCCCCCCCCCCTGCAGGACTGCCTGAAGCAGGCACCTCCAGGGAGTGGGCGCCCCTGCTGAAGCCCCCAGCTTTCTGGGGACCCCTGGAGCGGTGGCTGCTCTGAGGGTCCCCAGGATCGTGGGGGCGGGAACTCTGGCCTGTACCCTCCAGGTCACCGAGGGGGTCTTCCTGCCTCATTCTTCCCCAAATCCATGGACACAGCTCCCCGGTCTACAAGGGACTCTCTTCTTCCTGCAGACCCCCCGCTGGTCAACCTGTCGGTGGAGCCGCAGCCGGTGCTGGAAGACAACGTCGTCACCTTCCACTGCTCTGCCAAGGCCAACCCGGCCGTCACGCAGTACAGGTGAGGGCCACGCTGAACAGGCGCGGCCTGGGCACCTGGCCCTCCGCACTCACCTGTCACCTGGGCTGTCGCTGTGGGCCTGGGCAGCCAGCACAGTGTGGTTCCGTGTGGGTGCCCCTCTCCTCCCCCACCACCCCACCCACTCCGGCCAGGTGAGGACCCCTCCCCGCCTGCCTCTCCCCGCCACCCTGGCCGGCCGAGTCCCTCTCCTTCGCCCACAGATGCGCTCCCATTCCGCTGGAGACGGTAGGTGTCACCCCTTCTGTGTGAATAGCTCGTTGATCCCATATTTCTGAAAAGAGGGAGAGAGGCTCAGGAAAAAAACACGTTAAAACCATCAGGGGAACCAGTAAGGTCAGCATGTGGATTCTAGTCTTGAGTCACCACACTGGGCACCTGGGCAGGGTGGGGTCTCTGGGACCATTCACACCCGTGGCGCCGTCCCGCGGGCGCCTGGGACCATTCACACCCGTGGCGCCGAGCAACCCTGGCTCACAACACCGGTGAGGCATCGCTACTGCTCCCACGCTCGTCTTCCCCCCTTAACTGAGCTTCTCGGAGGCAAGCACAGCAATTTGAGTCGCATATGGCGCTCAGCGTGGAGCACAGTGTGTGGCGTGTACTGTTCTCGGGAACGCGGGCTGACTGACGGGATAAATGCTCAGAGCCGCTCCTCTGGGCCCCGCCTGCCTGCGCACCATCGCCGCACAAGGCATCCAAGAGACGGTGACCTCAGAGGTGCTCAAGGGCAGCCTGGCCTGCCCTCCTAGTGGATCTCACCGTGGCCCTGACCCCACCCGGCCCTTCCCGCCAGCCCAGAGCTGACGGGGGCGCCCAGAGTGCGGCCTCTGCCGTGGAAATGGGTCATTAAGCTGCAGCCTCCGCCGGCGCCTGAGAGGCTAATGGTCTCAGAGGAGGAAATACTGGCCAGTGTGGGGGGAGGACAGGGATGGCAGCGGGGCAGTGCCGCCCCAGAGGCAGCATCCGAGGTAATGGGCCGGAGAGGCAGCCGGAGAGGCAGCCGGAGGTTCAGGCTGGACTTGAGGCAGCGCCCCCTGCAGTGCAGATAATGAAACAACATGGGGACCAGAAACCAGGAGACAGTCTGTACCTTGGAGGATATTTAAAAAAAAAAAATTTTTTTTTAATCCTTACCGGAGGATATTTTCCCATCGATTTTTATTATTTTTAAAATATATTTTTATTGATTTCAGAGAGGAAGGGAGAGGGAGAGAGAGACAGAAACATCAGTGATGAGAGAGAATCGTTGATTGATTGGATGAGAGAGACACATGGATTGGTTGCCTCCCACATGCACCCTCCCCAGGGCTAGGGTAGAAGCTGCAATCCAGGTACATGCCCTTGACCTGGAATCAAACCCACAACCCTTTGGTGAGCGGGCTGGCACTCTAACCGCTTGGCAACACCGGCCAGGGCTCGAGGATATTTTTAAGTCCGATGCAAACCCATCTGTCCTGTCTGGCTTAGCTGTGCACTGGGCTAGGGGACCCCTGGAGGCGTGCAGCCCAGGAGGTCCAGGGGCAGGTCTGGAGCAAACTCCTGAGGCCCAGTCACCCCTCTGGAAAGAGCAGAACCCCGGCGATGACGACAGTGACCAGGTGTAAGTGTACACACGAGACGGGGTCATGACGCGGACGTGGCAAGAGAGTGACCGCTGGTGAGTCCAGTGAAGGGGAAAGGCGGTTCATTGCACTCTTCTTGCAACTTCCCCATAATTTCAAAGTTTGTTTTTTTTTCCACTAAAATGTTAACAAAGGAACAAGCAGGCATATAGGCAGAGACCATGCAGGTTGCCCTGGGCTGTGGGCCCTGGAGTCCCGCCCCATCTCCATCCAAGCCTGTGGGTCATAGTCGGGGGAGCTGTCAGTGGGCCGGTGGGCTCCCCGAAGGTGGGCACTTGTCCTTGCCTGCCGCCTTCCCCATGGACTTCTGATCAGCCAAAGGTCCTGAGAACGCTTCAGGGTGGATCCGGCTCCCTCCAGGCCTCCCCCCAGCGCACAGCAGCCTGGGTCCCACCCAGACCCCCTCGATCCAGCGGGTGGGAGGAGCAGGGGTGGGACACAGATCCCCAACCACACGCCCCATTCATCACCCAATTCATCCACCTCAAGCAGGGGCCGTGCCAATTAAGTCGGGTCATTAAATTAAAGTTAGAAATTGAAGTGATTCATGAATAACTCATAATGGTTTGTTGGGAAGCTCCTTAAGCTCTCAGGGAGCATGGTTTGCTCTGTTGTTAAACGATAATTGTTATTTATTAATCGTGTTCTTAATAATTACCCGATATTAATTCGCAATAAGAACCACATGGTGCCCGCCTAGGGGATGGCCGCCTCCCGGCTGGAGGGACGGGCTGGGCAAGAGACCGATGCAGGGAACGAAGCGAAGGGGACGGGCCTCCACGATCCCAGGATGGAGCCGGGAGTGAGAGGAAGTGGGGTGCAGGCAGGGGAGCTGTGGTCACAGGGACCCGTGGGCACAGGGTGACAATGGTGGGGGCCAAAGGGCCCATCAACACTGGGCTTGAACTGCAGGAGGAGCGAGCTGGAAGTTTTGTGATTTTTTTTATTTATTTTTGTTGTTGTTCATCCTCACCCGAGGATATTTTTCCATTGATTTTTAGAGAGAGTAGAAGGGTGGGCGAGAGACATACAGAGAGAAACATCGATGTGGGAGAGACACCTCGATTGGTTGCCTCCCACACGTGCCCTGACCAGGGCCAGGGATCGAGCCTGCAACCGAGGTACGTGCCCTTGACCAGAATCGAACCCGGGACCCTTCAGTCTGCGGGCTGACGCTCTATCCACTGAGCCAAACCGGCCAGGGCAGCTTTGTGATTTTAAAGTGAGTTTTGTCCACCTTGGAGACGGGTGAGGAGAGCCTCACGGCGTACACGCGCTCACACCCCCTGGGTACCCCAGCGCTGCCCCGGGGCAGGGGCTGCCTGGTCCCTGGCCCACGCAGTGCTCTGTGGTCCAGGGCCAGCACCCAGACAGGCCTGAGGCTCTGGGTCTCCCCCTCCGCTGGCTCTGATTGGTCGGACGACTGGCTGATGAAAGAAGTCAGCACAGCCTGCCTCCTGCCTCCCGGACAAACCAGGACAGATGGAGCCGAGGCCTCTGAGGAGCGAGACAGGGAGGGAGGGTGGAAACGGCACAGAAAAAAGGGCAAGTGTCATCCCTGGGGAGGGGGAGGGGAGGGTGGAAGGGAGAGAGGGGCACTGTGAGGGGACCTACTCTGGGGACAGGAGCCGGGACAGGAGAGCTGAGAGAACTGGCCGAGGGGAGGGGCGGTCGGGAGCTCTGCTAACCCCTCTCCCTCAGCTTCTCAACTTGCGTGGACCCCGACTTCCTGGAGCCTCATTTCTATGTGTGGGGGTGTTGAGGGGGGCATGCCTGCAGGTGTGGGCACACGCCATGACACCTTGGCCTCTGAGGTCGCGGACTTGGCCTCCTTCTTTTCCAACGCGGCCAGGACAGGGTCCCTGACAGGCTCAGAGCCGGGTGGCCCGCCGTCTGGGGACTGCCAGTGTGTTACCCATCGCCTAGCCGGCCAGATGGCTGACCGACCGAACAGCCAGACCTCCTCCCTCCAGAATAACCCACTCGTCCAGTGCCACTGCCCGCCTGGTGACCCTCAGACCAAAGCCCGCCACCTGCACCGCCAACTGCTCCCCAGCCCTGGAAGCCGCCCTGCCTGGAGTTCCCCGGAGGGACCCGCAGGGGCTGCCCCAGGCCCGGCTCCTTCTCTGTGGACTGGACGCGCCCAGCTCCCAGAGAACCGTCCCCCGGGCGGGAGGGGCGCCCTGGCCATCGAGGCCACCACAGCCTTCGGGGCCTGTGTTGCAGGTGGGCCAAGCGGGGCCAGATCATCAAGGAGGCGTCGGGAGAGGTGTACCGAGCCACCGTGGACTACACGTACTTCTCGGAGCCCGTCTCCTGCGAGGTGACCAATGCCCTGGGCAGCACCAACATCAGCCGCACCGTGGACGTCTACTGTGAGTGCCCCGTCTGGGGCCCCCCTGGGGGCGCGGGCCCCGGGTGGTCTCTGCTCAGGGCCCAGGGACCGGTGCTGGCCCCCTGCACACAGCGTGCCAGGCCTCGCCAGCTCATGGAGCTGCGCCCTGTGCAAAGAGCCTCCTCCTGTGGTGGCCTCACGACAACACGGGGAGGCAGTCATGGTTCCCGTGAGGCAGATGAGGGGACGGAGGCCCGAGGTCACACCGTGTGGAGGCGGCAGGATGAGACCTGAGACCAAGCCTGTCCCCCCCCCACCAGCCTGCCCCTCCCATTCAGGGCTCCCCGAGGTGCCCCTCCTCCCGGGGGCCTGGCAGAGACCTCCCAGCCGATGGGCAGCTGGGTGCATCACAGCGATAACCATTCGCTCCTCTGCGGCCCTTTCCAGCGTTAAAGCCCTTTCCCACACTCCTCTACACCTGCCCCTCCCCTCCCCCCACGGCCTCAGCTGAGCACTGTGCTCCCTCCCACACCAGGGGGCTCGTCCAGGCTCTGACCCCACCCCAGATTTCGCTCTCGCTCCCTGAAAGCCGCTCCCTGCACACCCTCTGTCCGGAGCCTAAGAGTCCACCATCATTCTCAGTGTGGGGCCAGGCTTGGTCTGCAGGAGGCTCAGGGAAGTGGGTGCAGAGAGGAGCCTCCATTAACCCCACCAAGTAGCAGGGGTGTGGGCAACACCTGAGCTCAAACAAGAGGCTGGAAGGGGCTGGGACAGAGGACAGCCTGAGAGCAGAGATAGGGACACCAGGGAGCCGCCTGGCCACTCCATTCCATAGCTCAGAGCCCCTAGGGGGCCGGAGGCTCCAGGAGCAGCCACTTGACTTGAGGGCAGACACATGAAGGTCTTTTGGCCCAAGGAGGAGGGCCCCTCTGCCCGCACCTTAGGATGGGGGCTTCCTGGGACCAGGACAGAGGGAAGGGGATAGGAGAGCCCTGGGGGCATATCCAGGCACAAAGGGGGCCGGAGCCTTTTTCCTCGGCTGGTGCTGTCCATCCAGGCGGGCGGGCCTTTCCCTTACTCCCCGACCCGA
>NW_005871871.1:0-9593 GCF_000147115.1 Myotis lucifugus
GATGAAGCGCCTGCCTATGCGACTTTTCCATCCCAGTTGGTAAGGGGCCATAAAGAAAAATTTAAATCCAAAGTAAAAAGTGTGAAAGAGTTATATGCACACAGTTGTAGGATCAGAAACAAAATCTTGGCAAATTTTTAATTTTGGAGTGTCATGGATATTTCTGCCACAGATTCCAGGATAACATATCTTAAATGAGCTTGGTCTGACCCATGAATGTGAAGAAAGAAAGTGGGGAGGAAGGCAAGGAAAGATACCAAGCGACGTTTCCTCTTTATTGTGCAATATATTCCCAACCCCAAAAGCATATGTCAGTATGATTTGGTGAGTAGTTTTTAATATTTCTCAGCTCTGGAGCTGTGATTGTTCAGCATTTTTCCACTTTTTGAGGAAACTCAAAGACTTCCCTTGGAAAACAGTGATGTTTTACAAAGACTTGTGGGAAAATGGTACTTAAAAGTGCCAGTAAGTGCACTGCTTTGTGTGCAGGCAATTTATCTACATATATGAACTAAATTTATTACATGAAAGTGAGATTTTACAAGGTAAAGATTCACTAATTAGTAATTTATGAATATTGAAGAATAAATCGCTGAAATTTACTTTCTTGTTATAAAGAGAAGATTTGATAAACATGTTGATTAAAAAGAGATTAGCCCTAGCTGGGTTTGGCTCAGTGGATAGAGCGTCGGCCTGCAGACTCAAGGGTCCCAGATTTGATTCCGGTCAAGGGCATGTACCTTGGTTGCGGGCACATCCCCAGTAGGGAGTGTGCAGAGGCAGCTGATCGATGTTTCTCTCTCATCAATGTTTCTAACTCTCTCTCTGTAAAAAATCAATAAATACATTTAAAAAAAAAAAAAAAAAGACTGAAAGCCTAAAAAAGTGGATGTGGTGCATTAAATGATGGTCCCCACATATGTCCACATTGCAACCCCCAAACTGGCGAATCTTACTTGACACGGCAAAAGGACTTTGCAGATGTGATGAACTTAAGGATTTTGAAATGGGGAGCTTTTCCTGGGTCCTCCATCCAGCTGGGCCCTAAATGCCACCCACGGTGTCCTCACTACAGGGAGGCGGGAGAGCTGATCACTGTAGCAGCCGGAAAGGAGGCGCTGGAGAAAGAATTCCACACCCGAATCCCTGGAACACGTGTTGCCTAATTTGGCAAGAGGGTCTTTGCAGATGTCATCAGTTTAAGGAACTAAAGATGAGCCCATCTAGGCCCTGGCTGGGTAGCTCAGTTGGTTAGAGCGTCATCCCCATATGCCAAGGTTGTGGGTTCGACCCCTGGTCAGGGCACATCCAAGAATGAACTAATGAGTGAATAAATCAAACTTGTGTTTCTCTCTTTCAATTAAAAAGGAAAAATAAAAAAGATGAGCCTGGCTGGTGTGGCTCGGTGGTTGAGCACCGATCTATGAATCAGAAGGTCACTGTTGGATTCCTGGTCAGGACACGTGGCCAGTGTGGGGTGTGCTGGAGGCAGCCAATCAATGATACTCTCTCATCATTGATGTTCCTCTCTCACACCCTCCTCTCGATAAAATAAAAATAAATAAGTAAATAAATGGGGGAAAAGACAGATTTTTTTTAAAGATGCTGACCTCCTGCCTGCCCTGCCCAATCTGCCTTCCCTCCAGTGCCCAGGCCCAGCATCCACTTAGTCGTTTGGCCAGTCTCATGGGTAGACAGGGCCATCTCACTGGCCTGAGTGAGGCTGAGCATCACTTCCAAGGGCCACTGGCTGTGACCCGGGTGGCACCCAAGGTGGGCGGTTGGTAGCCCCGCTCACAAGGTCAGGTCAGGAGCCCGTAGGGGTGTGAGCACTCAGTGAGGACCCCACCCGTGGGCTAGACAGAGGCCACTGGACATGGGACCTGGGTGCTGGAGAAAGTTGAATGGATGCGGGAGAGATAAGGCCCAGGAGGAGGGCAGGCCTCCACCCAGGACCGGCCAGGCCTTATGCTGAGCTGTCTGGCCCCAGGCAAGGTGGAGGTGGTGAGAACGGAGAATTGGCGAGGCAGCGTGGCCCTGGCCCCCAAGGACTCCACGTGGAGCTGCTGCAGAGACTTGTACCCCTTCCACCGCCCCACACAGAGGTGCTGCCAGACCTCAGGGATATTCGTCATCCCTAAGGACTGCAACAAATCAGAGGCTGAAGACTGTAGGACATACACCCAGCAGAACCCAGGTAGGTCTTAGCCAATTCTCCTTCTGCTCCTCCTGTTTTCCAGAGCCACAGAGACCCTTTCTTCTTGACGTCCCTCCTCCCTCCTTCATTCCTCTCTCCTTCCTTCACCCGCACCTTCCTTTCTCCCTCCTTCCTCCCTCCCTCCTTCCTTCTCTCCCTACTCCCTTCCTCCCTCCTTCTTCTCTCTGTCCTTCCATCCTTTCTTCTTCCTTCCACCCTCCCTCCTTCCTTGCTCCCACCTTCTTCTCTCCCACCTTCCTTTTCTCCCTCCTTCCTTCCTCCAACCTTCCTTCCTTCCACCTTCATTCTCTCCATCCTTCCTGGAAGCTCTGCCCTCCATGGTGGGTCCCGGCTGCTACTGGACAGGGGGTCTGTGCCATTAACTTAGCTGTGTCCTAACTTGCTGCCAGAGTCCTGCCCTCCCTGGGCCCAGTCTATCTGACCCCAAGTTACCGGGGAGGAGTAAGTATGCACAAGAAGTTCTCACCCAAAGAGGGAGGCTGGGGCTCTTCTGGAACCTTCCCAAAGCTCCTACAGTGACTCATCTGAAAGTGATCAGGCCTCTGCATTCGGCCCTCTACTAAGCCCCTCCCACTCCCCTGGCCCTGCGGAAAATCCCTGTGTGGGATGGGCAGCCCCCTGGGTGGGTGTACCACAGAACATATGCAGGGGAGGATGGGGCCAAAGAAAAGAGGCTCATCTCCTGGTTGGAAGTCATGACCAGGTGGGGATCACGTGAGGGTCCCCATGCAGCAGTGGCACCTGCTGCCCCTTCACAGGTCGCACAGAGGCGCTCACAAGGTCAGGGGAGCTGGGCCACCTTGGGCTGGTGGAGACCTGAATGTCTGCTTTTCTCTTCTCTATATACTCCGATGAAATGTAAGTCCTACTAGTAATAGGCTAGTCATGTGCATCTTCCCCCTCCCCCCTTCTTCCCCCACAGGCATTCATCTAAATTCTAAGGGACCTCAGGAGATTAGCAAGGAGGGGAGCAATGGACAGGGACAGGTGCACCCAGGCCAACCCCTGAACCTGACTCCAGGCCCCCTTTTCCTGCCCTGCCCGAATGGCTCAGTGATTGAGCGCGGATCTATGAACCAGGAGGGCACATGCCTGGGTTGTGGTCTCAATCCCCAGTTGGGGCGTGCAGGAGGCGGCAGATCCATGCTTCTCTCTCATCATTGATGTTTCTATGAACAGAAACATCTATGGGCAGTCCCCTGGGTGCTCTCTCCCTCTCCCTTCCTCTCTGACAACAATACAAATATTTGTTTTTTAAAAAGGAAAAAGGCCCCCTTTCCTGAATTCCCCAGGGAGCTCAGCAGCCCCGCCCAGGCTCCTTTCTTTCCTACAGAACATTTTCAGAGACCAGAGCAGCCCCTCCTGGGTTTCCCCTTGCTGCTTCTTTGCTAAGCCTTCCTGCCTCACTGTCCCAGCTTTAATACACACCCTCTCCCTCTGGCCCCTGTGGCTCAGTTTGCGGCCTGCCCAGTGCAGGAGACCAGTGGGTCCGGGGGTTGGATTCCCAGTCAGGGCACAGGGCGTGTTTGGGCTGGATCCCAGTAGGGGGCGTGCAGGAAGCAGCAAAGCTATGTTTCTCTTCTCGCCCTTCCTCTCTCTGAAATCAATAAAAACACATTTAATCATGTACACACACAAAATGAACGTACTCTCAAACCACCTTGGACTCGTATGGTGACATTTTCCCCCCGCAAGGAGTCAAGCACCCACACAGCGCCGACTGCCCGGGCCGACCCACCTGGGGCCGGGTGCGGGTACCTCTCAGGCTGATTCGGTTTTATTCGGTTTTAAAGGAGCAGGCACTATAGACGCGGGAAGGAGCAGGTGCGATCTCCTTCGGAGAAGCACAACTGGGCGGCACATAGCAAAGGGAGTGCGCTCCGCCCGCCTGCGGTGCGGGAGGAGATGCAGGTTCGGGAGGAGATGCAGGTTCGGTAGCTCAGGGTCCCCATTCCCGCCACACACACCCACCCACACACCCGCCCAAGATTTTATCTCGGGAACTGCGAGGTCTCGGGCAGGCGGGCGGGCGGAACATTCAGCTTCAGAGCAAAGGTGAGGTTTTTTTTTTGTTTTTTTAAAATATATTTTATTGATTTTTTACAGAGAGGAAGGGAGAGAGATAGAGAGTTAGAAACATCGATGAGAGAGAAACATCCATCAGCTGCCTCCTGCACATCCCCCACTAGGGATGTGCCCACAACCAAGGTACATGCCCTTGACCGGAATCGAACCTGGGACCTTTCAGTCCGAAGGCCAACGCTCTATCCACTGAGCCAAACTGCTTTCGGCACGCAAAGGGTGAGTTTTGGCTGCTGCCCTGAGGGCTTGGTGAGTGGTTGATGTTGGAGGATTTGCTCTCAGGGATACAGAACACTTATCAGATGATTTCTGCTTTGTACATATGGGCATACCTACCAACACATATAACTTTTTTCTCTATACACGAACACTTAGGACAGGAAACACAGCCAACAGGTAACAACGACCATCTCTGGGTGCTGGGATTACAGATGATTTTTTCATTCCATTTTATGTTTTTCATAGTGAGCCTGCTATTGCCTTCAAATGTGCAGAAAACAGTGACTGGAAAACAAAGCACTGACTGGAATGGAGCTCCTTTCTGTACTGACTTCTCTAACTCCAGTCTGTTCAGTGCCTTCAGCTCTCAGTCATGCAGGGCCTGGGGCCATACCCTCCTTTCTGTGGCCCCAGGCCTTGGGTGATGTGGTCACCATGGGAATCGAACCAGCGACCTCTTGGCTCCTGGGTCAACCCTCAGCCACTGAGCCACACCTGCCCAACACCAACTTGGGTTCTGTACACCCTAAGCTCTAGGGCTGGGACTTTAAAGATTTTCTTTTGCACAAACCATCTCACTCTCACCTCTGGGCCTTGGCACATGCTGTTCCTGCTGCACCCAAGCTCTCCTAGTCTCAATCCAGGTGCCTTTTCCGTTTGCTGATTTTTTTTTTAAATATTTTATTGATTTTTTTTACAGAGAGGAAGGGAGAGAGATAGAGAGTTAGAAACATCGATGAGAGAGAAACATCCATCAGCTGCCTCCTGCACATCTCCCACTGGGGATGTGCCCGCAACCCAGGTACATGCCCTTGACCGGAATCGAACCTGAGACCTTTCGGTCCGCAGGCCGACGCTCTATCCACTGAGCCAAACCGGTTTCGGCTGTTTGCTGATTTTTTAAAAAAAATATATTTTATTGATTTTTTACAGAGAGGAAGGGAGAGAGATAGAGAGTTAGAAACATCGATGAGAGAGAAACATCCATCAGCTGCCTCCTGCACATCTCCCACTGGGGATGTGCCCGCAACCCAGGTACATGCCCTTGACTGGAATTGAACCTGGGACCATTCAGTCCGCAGGACAACGCTCTATCCACTGAGCCAAACCGGTTTTGGCGCGTTTGCTGATTTTAATCTGCATCCTTTCCCTGTATAAACTGTAACCATCTGTGTATCAGCTTTTCTAAATCTGAGAGTCCTAGCCAATCATGGAGCCTGGGGTGGTTTGGGGACCTAACACAAGGAGATTCAAGGATTCAACGACATAACTTATGTAAAACCCTTCACACAGGCTGCTTTCTTTTTCATCCTAGTGGATAAGGAAAGGGAGCGGGTCCTGGAATGAACTCCTTTTGAATTACCTCAGCCTCCGAGTAAGAATAAGTGCTACCTTGTTATCAGGCCTGAGAGCAGGAGCTGCAGGCTGCCTTGTCCCAGCTGCTGTTTCCAATTGTTCTGATGCAAAGAGCCCAAGTTAGGAGACCTCATTTGGTCCAGAAGACCCTCCCAGAAGAAGCAGCATAGGGCGGGCCTGCCTTTCATTTGCTCTTGCCCTCTCCTTTGTGGTTGTGGGGCCAGGATGCAGTTAGCTCTGTGACGGGAAAGGGACAGAGGGATATCCTTTGGGTTTGGGCTGGAACATGTTGCTCAACACCAAGCCTTTCAAGATGGTCCTCCTCAGCATCTTTAGAATTCTTCCTCTTTGGGGACTGGTGCTTCTACAGAGCACAGAGTCCACAGGGAAAAGGTAGGGCACACTCCACTGGCCCTGGCTGGAGCCCCTGCCTTGTCCCTGACTCAGGAGCGGCTAGACCAGCATGTCAAACTCACGGCCCGTGGGCCACATGCAGCCCACAACGAACATTTTTGTGTTCCAGCCAATATAACGGTATGTAAGAAACGTTTTAATAAAAATTTCGCAATTTTATTTTTACAACATCCTGTTAAACATAATCTATACTAATAAAAGAGAAACATGCAAATTGGTGTCACTCCACCACGCCCACCAGCCAATCAGGATGGTATGCAAATTAACCCAACAAAGATGGAGGTTAATTTGCATATGCAGGCATGGAGCAAGACTGAAGACTGAAGACTCAAGACTGAAGAGGCTTGGTTTCTCCATTGTGGCTGGAGGGGGAAGCCAAGCCTAGCTGTGGCCACAGGGGAGAAGCGTAGCCTCGAGGCCTGGCTTCTCTGCTGCAGCCGGACCAAAGGCCTGGGTCCCGGGTGCCGGAGGAAAATCGGTGCTGGCAGGCAGGGGAAGGAAGGCCTATTGCGTGAATCTCTGTGCAATGGGCTTCTAGTTATTAATAACAAAGTACAACGTTCGCTAATGACTGATTACTGTCATTGTGTTGCATTCATCTCCGTCATGCACCTTATGCAAAGGCACACCATTTCTCTCACTGATATAGCAGCGAATATTTTAGCAGCGGAATGCCTTGTCATTAGTCTTGGACTGACTTGTTTGATGTGGGCAACAGGAAATATTTCGCTTTTGGAGAACAAGAAAAATAGGTTTATTTGCATTACACTTATTAATTTGTGCAGTTATTCAGTGTCTGATAAGTTAATGTTTCATTAAAAGGTTCTATTATTTTATGTTATCGACTCATTTGTTTCAGCCCTTTGTATTCAGCATGTCTCTATCAAAATAAACCTACGTTTCTATGAAAATTGAAGCTTTTATTTTTGGGGCCCACATACACTTACACCTTGTTTATTTGGCCCGTTAGCCTTTGAGTTTGACGTGATTGTGCTAGACCAGTGGTCGGCAAACTGCGGCTCGAGAGCCACAGTTTGCTGACCACTGTGCTAGTGTGGCTCTTCCACAAAAAGCAGAGGAAGCCACAGGTCCTCGGGCATCCCATGCGGTACAGGCTGGAGTTGCACCAGCGCTCAGCTGGGGCGGGTGGGCACCGCAGGGAGAACAGCACGATGGGGGCCCATGTGAGGCTGGTGAGGCCCTTGGCCAACGTGGAAGGCCTCTCACAGGCCCCGGCCTATACAGACCCCGGACTTTCCTCTGAGACCAAACCAGGTCGCCTACCAACTAGTCAGAGCCACTGTGGTTGACCGCCGGCAACTCCACCTAGCTGGCTCCCACCTATAGGGAAACAAATACAAAGCTATCTGCGACAAAATCATTTCAAAACCACCCACATCCATGGCGAAGAGAAATGGGAAGAGCTGTCAGTGCTCATTGGATTCCAATAGGGGAGTCATTGTAACCTTCCTATGGAGCACCAGGTTTCACGGGTTATTGTCTTGCTTATGTGACACAATAACCTGCTCATTACTCCACAGAGAAAGCTCTCTGGCGTCTCACAGGCTAGGAATTGGCCTGGCTCGGGGCACAAGGGGGAGAGACTGCGTTTAGGAAGCTTAAAGGGCCTGGTGGGAGGACACATCATGCTGAGGCCTGGGTCTGACTTCATGCTGGGCCTGCCTGCTGTGCAAGTTCAGTCTGGCTCTGGGCACGGGTCTCGGGGGAGCCGGGCTTGCTGCCTTGGGAGGCTTGGAGCTCTACCTTGGACTGTAACTCTTTTCTACTCCTGTGCAGTGGGGGGAACTGGGCTGTGTCAGAAATAAATCATTTTCTTGTTAAATTTTTAAAAAATCCTTCACACAGTGCCTGGAATGCAGGAAATGTGAAATGGACCAGATTCATTTCTCCTGAGCCTCAGTCCCCTCCTCTGCAAAATGGGGTCATAATCGCCCTGCACTCTTGGGGTTGGGGTGCTTGTAATTTGGGGTGAAGAAGCTCTTCCTGAAAAAAACCAAGATGGCGGCATAGGTAAACACCGAAGTTTGCTGCCTCGAACAACCACTTCAAAAATACAACTAAAAGACGGAACAGACATCATCCAGAACCACAGGAAGGCTGGCTGAGTGGAAATTCTACAACTAGAAGGAAAGAGAAAAGCATACCGAGACTCAGAGGAGGCGCAGTGTGGAAGTAAAATACTAAGGTGCGGAGGTTGCATGTGGAGCGGGCTGGCGGTTGAGGGCGCGGTTGTCGTTTTCAAACGGGAGGGAGTCTCAGGCTCTGAGCTCCAGTTTCGGGCGAGTCTCTAGGGACCCAGACTCATAAGGGAGAAGCGGGACTGTCTGGCATCGGTCGGAACTCGAGGGCTCCTTTCTCTCCGAGGGGCTTGCAGCAATTACTGGGACACTGAGAAGCAGAGCCTCTGAGGGCAAATCTGAGAGCAGCCATAACTGCTAGCCCCGCCCTGTTGATCCCCTGGGACCCGCCCCGCCCAAGCCCTGCAGGGAGGCTTTTGCTGGGTAGCCGCAGGCAAAGGCTAGATTAGCACCTCCCTAGAGATCCTGGAGCCAGGAAGCCCAGAGGTCAGAGTGGGACCATCCAGTTTGCAGCTCCCTGGAAACATAAAGGACACACTCAGGAGCAGACTCAGTGAGCACCAAAGCCCCATCGAAGCAAGTCTTGCCCCAGAGGGGTGTCTCCAGCAAAGAAGTTCTCCCACTGCAGACACAGCTGATTTTCGCAGCCAATTGGCCTGGAGGTCAATTCCTCCCAGTGATAACTACAACAATCAGGGCTTAACTACAACAAGACTGTGCACAAAGCCCACAAGGGGGTGCACCAAGACTGTCCTCCTCAGGTAATTGGAGAGGCTGAACCACCTGGTCCAAGAGG
The DNA here is from genome assembly GCF_000147115.1 of Myotis lucifugus. NCBI lineage: Eukaryota > Metazoa > Chordata > Mammalia > Chiroptera > Vespertilionidae > Myotis > Myotis lucifugus. The sequence goes on from NW_005871871.1 coordinate 9,185, forward strand.
ACACTCAGCACAGAAAACCACTTTATCAACACAGGGAAGCATAAAATATGCGGAGACAAAGAAACAGGACACAAACGAAAGAAAAGGAGGAAAGCAAACTGCTGGACACAGAATTCAAAACCACACTTTTAAGGTCTTTAAAGAACTGTATAGAAGCCGCCGATAAATATAGTGAGATCCTCAAGAAATCTAGTGAGACCCTCAATGTTGTGATAAAGAACCAACTAGAAATTAAACATACACTGACTGAAATAAAGAATATTATACAGACTCCCAACAGCAGACCAGAGGATTGCAAGAATCAAGTCAAAGATCTGAAATACGAAGAAGCAAAAAACACCCAACCAGAAAGCAAATGAAAAAGATCAGAAATACGAGATAGCGTAGAGCTCTGGACAGCTTCAGCGTA
>NW_005871871.1:10554-12626 GCF_000147115.1 Myotis lucifugus
GGTTTAGTAGAATCCACCTATGAAGCCATCTAGTCTTGGACTTTTGTGCTACGGAGAGTTTTCTAATTACTGATTCAGTCTCATTACTTATAATCAGCCTCTTCAGATGTTCTATTTCTTCATGATTCAGTCTTAAGAGGTTGTGTGTTTTTAGTAATTTATCCATTTCTCCTAGGTTTTTCAGTTTTCTGTTACATAATTGTTCATACTAGTCTCTTATAATCCTTTTTATTTCTGTGGTGGGTTCCCTGGAAAGGGCCTGGGCCCGGAGTGGGTCTGCCTTGGGCCGGCGGTAGTGTGTGGGCTCTTGACTTCATGCAGGAAAGATTTCACAATATGAGTCTAGGTGATTTTGAGAGTATGTTTATTAAAGCTGGTGGCTGCAAGATGAAGGAAGGGCTTAGGGTAGAAGAAGCAACAGGAGAGAGCCTAGGTGTGCCCTGCTTTGGCTCTAGAGACCTTATAGAAAGAAGTGAGCCATGCGGGGCTGCTGTTAGCTCACTGAGAAGTCAGAGAAAGGGGCCTTGCAGACAGGTTCAGGGGGTAAGCCTGGGACGAGCTGCCACTGCCCAGTTGCTCCCCTGGTTGCAAGTCTAATGGGGACTCTTAGTTTTTAGGAGAGAAAAGTAAGTACAGTGGGGCCTTGACTTACGAGTTTAATTCGTTCCGTGACAGAGCTCGTAACTCAAATTTCTCGTATGTCAAATCAAAAAGTGAACGAGTGAGACACGTGATGCTGGGCTGATGTTGTGGCGTTCACTGTGATGTTCGCTGCGCCAACTAGCGGTGGGGTATCTGAAGCTGGCTTATAACCCGAATTTCAGCTCACAACTCAAAGCAAAAAATCGGCTGAGAGACGGCTCGGCTCCTATCTCGAAAAACTCGTTAGTCCGGACACTCATAAATCAAGGCCCCACTGTATCCCCAACTCAAACAAAGGGGCGGCTCACAGATCCTGTGAAGATCACCTCAAATCACCAGGAGAAAGACTGAAAGCCTAAAAAAGTGGATGTGGTGCATTAAATGATGGTCCCACATATGTCCACATCACAACCCCCAAACTGGCGAATCTTACTTGACACGGCAAAAGGACTTTGCAGATGTGATGAACTTAAGGATTTTGAAATGGGGAGCTTTTCCTGGATCCTCCATCCAGCTGGGCCCTAAATGCCACCCACAGTGTCCTCGCTGCAGGGAGGCGGGAGAGCTGATCACTGTAGCACCCGGAAAGGAGGCGCTGGAGAAAGAATTCCACACCCGAATCCCTGGAACACGTGTTGCCTAATTTGGCAAGAGGGTCTTTGCAGATGTTATCAGTTTAAGGAACTAAAAATGAGCTCATCCAGGCCCTGGCTGGGTAGCTCAGTGGGTTAGAGCGTCATCCCCATATGCCAAGGTTGTGGGTTCGACCCCTGGTCAGAGCACATCCAAGAATGAGCTAATGAGTGAATGAATAAATCAAACTTGTGTTTCTCTCTTTCAATTAAAGAGAAAAAAAAAGATGAGCCTGGCTGGTGTGGCTCGGTGGTTGAGCACCGATCTATGAATCAGAAGGTCACCGTTCGATTCCTGGTCAGGACAGATGGCCAGTGTGGGGTGTGGTGGAGGCAGCCAATCAATGATACTCTTTCATCATTGATGTTTCTCTCTCACACCCTCTTCTCTCTAAAATAAATAAATAAATAAATGGGGGGAAAGAAAGATTTTTCTTTTTTAAAGATGCTGACCTCCTGCCTGCCCTGCCCAATCTGCTCTCCCTCCAGTGCCCAGGCCCAGCATCCACTTAGTCGTTTGGCCAGTCTCATGGGCAGACAGGGCCATCTCACTGGCCTGAGTGAGGCTGAGCATCACTTCCAAGGGCCACTGGCTGTGACCCGGGTGGCACCCAAGGTGGGCGGTTGGTAGCCCCGCTCACAAGGTCAGGTCAGGAGCCCATGGGGGTGTGAGCACTCAGTGAGGACCCCACCTGTGGGCTGGACAGAGGCCACTGGACATGGGACCTGGGACCTGGGTGCTCGTGGAAGATGAATGGATGCAGGAGAGATAAGGCCCAGGAGGAGGCAGGCCTCCAC
>NW_005871871.1:13655-15758 GCF_000147115.1 Myotis lucifugus
TCATGCCTGGGTTGTGGTTTCCATCCCCCGTGTGGGGCCTGCAGGAGGCAGCAGATCCATGATTCTCTCTCATCATTGATGTTTCTATGAACAGAAACATCTATGGGCAGTCCCCTGGGTGCCCTCTCCCTCTTCTTCTTCTCTGACAACAATAAAAATATTTGTTTCTCAAAAGGAAAAAGGTGTCCTAACTGGTTTGGCTCAGTGGATAGAGCGTCAGCCTGTGGACTCAAGGCTCCCTGGTTCGATTGCAGTCAAGGACATGTACCTTGGTTGTGGGCACATCCCCAGTAGGGGGCGTGCAGGAGGCAGCTGATCAATGTTTCTCTCTAGTTGATGTTTCTAACTCTCTATCCCTCTCCCTTCCTCTCTGTAAAAAATCAATAAAATATATATTTTTTAAAAAAGTAAAAAGGCCCCCTTTTCCTCATTCCCCAGGGAGCTCAAGCAGCCCTGCCCAGGCTCATGTCTTTCCTACAGAACATTTTCAGAGACCAGAGCAGCCCCGCCTGGGTCTCCCCTTGCTTCTTCTATGCTAAGCCTTCCTGCTTCACTGTCCCAGCTTTCATACACACACTCTCCCCCTGGCCCCTGTGGCTCAGTTGGTTGAGCGACCGGCGGGCAAGTGCACCAGACCAGTAGGTCCTTGGATTGGACTCCTATGGTGACATTTTTCCTGCAAGAAGTCAAGAACCCACACATCTCCGGCTGCCCTGAAGACCCGCTCAGGACTGGGTCCCTGCTCGGTACCACTGCTGGCTGATTCAGTTTTAAATGAGTAGGCTTTGCAGAAGCAGAAAGGAACAGGAGCTATCCTTCGGAGAAGCACAACTCTGGGGGTCCAAAGCAAACTTTTCCGGGGAGTGCGCCCCGCCCGCCTACTCAGGCGCAGGCAGAGGCACCTGACAACCAGGGAGTGACTCAGTTTGTCAGGTATGAGCTCAGTTCCCCAGGTCATTTACCTAAGTCTCCAGAGTCCAACCTTCCAACGAGTCAGGAATTTCATTATCTTGCCACCTCTTTCTGCGAGTAAGCACCAATCCAAATCACCTCATTAGCATAAAATAGGATATAAAAACTGTCTTTCTCCCAAATGCTGTGGTCTCCACAACATGCATCAACTAGGAACAGCCAGATGCAGGCCAGGACCCAGCGGGAGGGAGTCCGGACTCCTTATCTTCTCAGGTAAGGGCCTCCCAACACCCAAGGTACCAGGGTAAGGGCCTCCCACCACCCACCTCCTCCAGCTGGGACCCCAACCCTCACACCTCTCTCCCCTGCAGCCCTCTTCTTCCTGCTGTTCCCATTGGTGCATGGAGGACCCCAAACCTCCCAAGGTGAGCATGGGTGTGGGGGAGGGAAGCCTGGCCCCTCAGGGTGCCTGGCAGCTGTGAGGGTGCAACTTCCACCTGTGCTCCTGCTCAGCGGAAATGCCAGCCTCAGGGAGGAATTCTGACCCACCTCCCACCGGGACTCTGGGGGACCAGCCCTTGTGAGCATCCCCCCATCCCCATGGCCTCTCCTTGTGCTGAATGTGGTGCAGGACAGGGTGGAGGGAGTGCCCCTGGTGAGGGAGCAGAAATGGGGACTCGGGAGAAGGGAGTGATCTGCTGAGTCAAGAGCCAAAGTCAAGGGCCTCCTCCCACCACAGGCCCAGCGGTGAGCTCTTCTATTAAAACTCCCTTCAAGCAGCCCCACTGGTCACCCTCAGTCTGTGTGACACCCCACGAAGCAAAAGAGACCCTTTTGGAAACGGAAAACATGGGGCTCAGAGAGGTGAAGTTCATGCCCCAGGCCACACAGCAGGTGAGGGAAGGATGGGCTTGAACCCTGACTTGGCTGAGAAGTCTTCTGTCTTCTACTTTTCTAAGCAAAGTCCTAACATGAGGTGCCATGAGTTTCAGCCCTGGCAGGAGCCCAAGGACCAGGGAAGTGCAGTGAGGGGGTGAGGGATGGAAGGCATGTGGGAGGGAGTGAGGAGGAGGTGATCCAGCTCCTGACAGTGTGAGGCCAGAATGGAGGGGCAGAGACCAGGGTCTCTGAGCCTTTGAAGCTCCCTGTGTCCCCCCCCCCCATCTCCCCCACCTTCCTGGCTTTGCTGCC
>NW_005871871.1:16092-25209 GCF_000147115.1 Myotis lucifugus
GGGTGTGAGCACTCAGTGAGGACCCCACCCGTGGGCTGGACAGAGGCCACTGGACATGGGGCCTGGGTGCTGGTGGAAGATGAATGGATGCAGGAGAGATAAGGCCCAGGAGGAGGGCAGGCCTCCACCCAGGACCGGCCAGGCCTTATGCTGAGCTGTCTGGCCCCAGGTGAGGTGCTGGTGGTGAGAAAGGAGAAGTGGCGACTCTGTGGCAGCATGGCCCTGGACCCCAAGGACTCCACGTGGAGCTGCTGCAGAGACTTGTACCCCTTCCACCGCCCCACACAGAGGTGCTGCCAGACCTCGGGGATATTCGTCATCCCCAAGGACTGCAAAAAGTCAGAGGCTGAAGACTGTGGGACATACACCCAGCAGACCCCAGGTAGGTACTGGCCGCTTCCCCTTCACCTCCTCCTGTGCTCAGGAGCCACAGGGACCCTTCCTTCTTGCCCTCCTTCTCTCCCTCCTTCCTGGAAGCTCTGCCCTCCATGGACGGGACTGTCCGCTACTGGCCAGGGGTCTGTGCCATTAACTTAGCTGTGTCATAACTTCCTGTCTGAGTCCTGCCCTCCCTGGCCCAATCTATCTGATACCAAGTGAGGGGGAGGAGTAAGTATGCACAAGAAGTTCTCACCCAAAGAGGGAGCCTGGGGCTCTTCTGGTCCCTTCCCACAGCTCCCACAGGGACTCATCTGAAAGTCCTCAGGCCTCTCAGCATTTGGCCTCTTCTAAGCCCTCCCCCTCCCCTGCCCCTGCCCCAAATCCCTGTGTGTGCTGGGCAGTCCCTGGGTGTGTGTACCACAGAACATATGCAGGGGAGGTATGGGACCAAAGGAAAAGAGGCTCATCTCCTGGTTGGAAGTCATGACCAGGTGGGGATCTCCTGAGGGTCCCCATGCAGCAGTGGCACCTGCTGCCCCTTAACAGGTCACACAAAGGCGCTCACAAGATCAGGGGTGCTGGGCCACCCTGGGCCCAGTGGTGACCTGAATGTCTGGTTTTCTCTTCTCTATAAACTCGGATGAAAAGTAAGTCCTACTAGTAATAGGTTAGTCATGTGCATCTTTCCCCTCTTCCCTTCTTCCCCCACAGGCATTCATCCAAATTCTAAGGGACCTCAGGAGATTTGCAAGGAGGGGAGCAATGGTCAGGGGCAGGTGCACCCAGGCTAACCCCCTGAACCTGACTCCAGGCCCTCTTTTCCTGCCCTGCCGGCGTGGCTCAGTGGTTGAGCGTGGACCTATGAACCAGGAGGGCTCATGCCTGGGTTGTGGTCTAATCCCCAGAGTGGGGCATGCAGGAGGCAGCAGATCCATGATTCGCTCTCATCATTGATGTTTCTATGAACAGAAACATCTATGGGCAGTCCCCTGGGTGCTCTCTCCCTCTCCCTTCCTCTCTGACAACAATACAAATATTTGTTTTTTAAAAAGGAAAAAGGCCCCCTTTTCCTCATTTCCCAGGGAGCTCAAGCAGCCCGCCCAGGCTCCTTTCTCTCCTACAGAACATTTTCAGAGACCAGAGCAGCCCCGCCTGGGTGTCCCCTTGCTTCTATGCTAAGCCTTCCTGCCTCACTGTCCCAGCTTTAATACACACACTCTCCCCCTGGCCCCTGTGGCTCAGTTTGCGGCCTGCCCAGTGCAGGAGACCAGTGGGTCCAGGGGTTGGATTCCTGGTCAGGGCACATGCCCTGTTTGGGCTGGATCACCAGTAGGGAGCATGCAGGAAGCAGCAAATCAGTATTTCTCTCCTTCACCCTTCCTCTCTCTGAAATCAATGAAAACACATTTAAACATGTACACACACAAAATAAACGTACTTTCAAAATCACCTTGGACACGTATGGTGACATTTTTCCCGCAAGGATTTAAGCACCCACACAGCGGCGGCTGCCCCAGGCAGACCCACCCATGGCTGGGTCCCTGCCGGTACCACCCTGGCTAATCCGGTTTCAAAGGAGCAGACGCTATAGACGTGGGAAGGAGCAGGCGCCATCTCCTTCAGAGAAGCACAGCCCCGCGGTCCAAAGCAACCCCTCCAGCGGAGGAGACGCAGGTCCCGCCAGCTCAGGCGCGCATTCCGCCGCGCAGACGTGAGGTCGCGGGCGGAGGCTGGGCTTCAATACTCAGCACAACGGTGACGGGTCAGGTTGGGCTGCCGCCCGGAGGGCTGAGGTGAGCGGGTGGTGTTGGGGCTCTGCTTTCACGCTCCCGTGGAAAGCTGGGGACGCGGGACTGCGGCGATTCTCTCTGCCCCCAGCCCCCCTCTGCACTTTGCCCGCCTTTCGGTGCTCCCCGAGGCTGAGCGCTGGGCATGTCAGCACTGACGCCCGCCCTCAGTATTGGGGTGGGCAGTGCCCGGCAAGGAGGAAGGGATGGGGGAAGGGGAGGTGGAGCTTGTGCCCCGCCCGCTCCTTGGCTGGCCCTCAGCGCTGTGCACCTGCGCATCTGAAACCTGCTCCTGGCGCCCCGGGGTCTGAGGGTGGGATCAGCCCCGCTGTGTCCACTCCCAGGGGCCTCGCCCGTCCCTGGATCCCTCCATCCTTCCTGCGCCCGCCCACACCGCCATCCTGCAGGGCACAGGGTCTCTTAGCCCGCCCCTCGAGGTCCTGCACAAACCCCCCTCCCAGCTACCCTCCCCCTCCTGCTGGGCCCTGCCTCTGCGGCCACATCCTGGGGCAGCCAGGTCTTTGCACCTGCTGTGCCCGCCCTCCCTTAAGGAACCGCCCCTTAAGCTGAAGCTGGGCAGGTGCCCTCTCCCTCCAGACCCCTTACTGATCTTCTAAGAGAGGATACAGAACACTTATCCGATGATTCCTGCTTTGTACATATGGGTACATCTACCAACACATATAACTTTGTTCTCTATACACGAACATTTAGGACAGGAAACACAGCTACCAGTGTGGCCCCAGGCCTTGGGTGATCTGGTCACCATGGGAATCGAACCAGGGACCTCTTGGTTCCTGGGTCAATGCTCAGCCACTGAGCCACACTGGCTGAACACCAACATGGGTTCTGTACACCCTAAGCTCTAGGGCTGGGACGTTAAAACTTTTCTTTTGCACAAGCCCTTCTCACTCTCACCCTGGGCCTTCGCACATGCTGTTCCCGCTGCACCCAGGCTCCCCTGGACTTGCTCCAGATGCCTTTCCTGTTTGTTGATTTTAATCTGCATCCTTTCCCTGTATAAACTGTAACCATCTGTATATCAGCTTTTCTCAATCCGTGAGTCCTTCTAGCCCAGCAGTTCTCAACCTGTGGGTCGCAACCTTTTTGGTGGTTGAATGACCTTTTCACAGGGGTCACCTAAGACCATCCTGCATATCAGATATTTACATTATGAGTCATAACAGTAGCAACATTACAGTTATGAAGTAGCAACGAAAATAATTTTATGGTTGGGTCACAACATGAGGAACTGTATTTAAAGGGCCAGAAGGTTGAGAACCACTGTTCTAGCCAATCATGGAGCCTGGGGTGGTTTGGGGAGGGACCCAACACAAAGAGATTCAAGGATTCAACGACATAACTTATGTAAAACCCTCCACACAGGCTGCTTTCTTTTCCATCCTAGTGGATAAGGAAAGGGAGCGGGTCCTGGAATGAACTTCTCCTTTTGAATTACCTCAGCCTCCGAGTAAGAATAAGTGCTACCTTGTTATCAGGCCCTGAGAGCAGGAGCTGCAGGCTGCCTTGTCCCAGCTGCTGTTTCCAATTGTTCTGATGCAAAGAGGCCAAGTTAGGAGACCTCATTTGGTCCAGAAGACCCTCCCAGAAGAAGCAGCATAGGGCGGGCCTGCCTTTCATTTGCTCTTGCCCTCTCCTTTGTGGTTGTGGGGCCACGATGCAGTTAGCTCTGTGACCAGAAAGGGACAGAACAGGAAAGGGTTTGGGCTGGAACAGGTTGCTCAACACCAATCCTTTCAAGATGGTCCTCCTCAGCATCTTCAGAATTCTTCCTCTTTGGGGACTGGTGCTTTCTACAGAGCACAGAGTCCACAGGGAAAAGGTAGGGCACACTCCACTGGCCGTGGCTGGAGCCCCTGCCTTGTCCCTGACTCAGGAGCGGCTAGACCAACATGTCAAACTCACGGCCCGCGGGCCACAATGAACATTTTTGCGTCCCGGCCAATATAACAGTATGTAAGAAATGTTTTAATAAAAATTTCATAACTTAATTTTTACAACATCCTATTATACATAATTATTAATAACAAACTACTACATTCGCTAATGACTGATTACTATCATCGTGTTGCATTCATTCAGCAGCCGACTGCCTCGTCATTAGTCTTGGACTCACTTGTTTGGTGTGCACAACAGAAAATATTTTGCTTTCAGAGAACAAGAAAAATAGGTTTATTTGTGTTACACTTATTAATTTGTGCAGCTATTCAGTGTCTGGTAAGTTAATGTTCAAGAAAAAATATTAATTTTTATTAAAACGTTCTATTATTTTATGTTAACGATGACTCATTCATTTCAGCCCTTTGTATTCAGCATGGCTGTAAAATAAACCTACATTTCTATGAAAATTGAAGCTTTTATTTTGGGGGGCCCACATACACCTTGTTTTACACCTTGTTTATTTGGCCCATGTTAGCCTTTGAGTTTGACATGCTTGTAGTAGAGACTAGACCAGTGATGGCAAACCTTTTGAGCTCGGCGTGTCAGCATTTTGAAAAACCCTAACTTAACTCTGGGGCCGTGTCACATATAGAAATCTTTTGATATTTGCAACCATAGTAAAACAAAGATGTATATTTTTGATATTTATTTTATATATTTAAATGCCATTTAACAATGAAAAATCAACCAAAAAAATGAGTTCGCATGTCACCTCTGACACTCGTGTCATAGGTTCGCCATCACTGGACTAGACGAAGCCCCTGGCAAGCAGCAGAGGAAGCCACGGGTCCTCGGGCATCCCAGGCGGTACAGGCTGGAGTTGCACCAGCGCTCAGCTGGGGAGGGTGGGCACCCCAGGGAGAACAGCATGATGGGGGCCCATGGTGAGGCTGGTGAGGCCCTTGGCCAACGTGGAAGGCCTCTCACAGGCCCCGGCCTATACAGACCCCGGACTTTCCTCTGAGACCAAACCAGGTCGCCTACCAACTAGTCAGAGCCACTGTGGTTGACCGCCAGCAACTCCACCTAGCTGGCTCCCACCTATAGGGAAACAAATACAGAGCTATCTGCGACAAAATCATTTCAAAACCACCCACATCCATGACGAAGAGAAATGGGAAGAGCTGTCGGTGCTCACTGGATTCCAATAGGGGAGTCATTGTAACCTTCCTATGGAGCACCAGGTTTCACAGGTTATTGTCTTGCTTATGCAACACAATAACCTGCTCATTACTCCACAGAGAAAGCTCTCTGGCGTCTCACAGGCTAGGAATTGGCCTGGCTCGGGGCACAAGGGGGAGAGACTGCGTTTAGGAAGCTTAAAGGGCCTGGTGGGAGGACACATCAGCTGAGGCCTGGGTCTGACTTCATGCTGGGCCTGCCTGCTGTGCAAGTTCAGTCTGGCTCTGGGCACGGGTCTCGGGGGAGCCGGGCTTGCTGCCTTGGGAGGCTTGGAGCTCTACCTTGGACTGTAACTCTTTTCTACTCCTGTGCAGTGGGGGGAACTGGGCTGTGTCAGAAATAAATCATTTTCTTGTTAAATTTTTTTTAAAAATCCTTCACACAGTGCCTGGAACGCAGGAAATGTGAAATGGACCAGATTCATTTCCCCTGAGCCTCAGTCCCCTCCTCTGCAAAATGGGGTCATAATCGCCCTGCATCTTGGGGTCGGGGTGCTTGTAACTTGGGGTGAAGAAGCTCTTCCCAAACAAGGGAGGAAGAGGAAGAGCCATAAAGGAGAAGATGAGGTTTATTAAAACGGAAAAACGTTTGTAGGACAGAAGACACCACAAACGAGCTTTAAGGACAACTACAGCAGGCGTTACACACAGGAATTCTAATGTCCACCAACAGCTGAGAACATGCCGAGCCCACGAGGGATCCTCAGGGAAGCGCAGCCCACTTCCCCATGCCAGTCTTCACACCCCACACCTCCAGAGAGCAGTTTGCCAGGAAGTATCCCCATCTCAAACAACGGGGCGGCTCAAAGATCCTGCGAAGACCACCTGCAAATTGCTGGAAGAAAGACTGAAAGCCTAAAAAAGTGGATGTAAGAAAGACTGAAAGCCTAAAAAAGTGGATGTGAGAGAAACCAAGATGGCGGCATAGGGAAACACCTGAAATTGCTGCCTCTCACAACCACTTCAAAACTATAACTAAAAGACAAAGCGGACATCATCCAGAACCACAGGAAGGCTGGCTGAGTGGAAATTCTACAACTAGAAGGAAAGAGAAAAGCACACTGAGACTTAGAGGAGGTGCGGAAGAAAAGTGCAGAGGTACGGAGGCGCACGCGGAGAGGGCTGGCAACTGAGGATGTGGTTGTCTTTTTCAATCGGGAGGGAGACACACACTCCCGACTGCTCTGAACTCCAGTTCCGGGCGAGTCTCTGGGGACCCAGACTTATATGGGGAGAAACTGGATTGTCTGGCATTGGGCGGAACTCGAGGGCAGCTTTCTCTCAGAGGTGCTTGCATCAATTACTGCGGGACACTGAGACCTGAGGCCTCTTAGGGCAGGACTGAGGATCAGCCATAGATGTTTTCTTCGCCCTGTTGATTCCCTGAGACCCTGCCCCACCCAAGCTGTGTGCAGAGGCTTTTGCATATGAATGGCCTGGCCCTTTTGCAATCTAAAATTACCTAACTAACTGCATCTGGGTCAGAGAGACCCAGAACATCCAAAAGAAGGCCCAAGGCCCCACAGCAGCTTGCATTGCTTCACTGCTGGGCCTCATCTGGACACCTCCAAACCCCAAACAAAGAAGAAGAATCTGCAGATCTCTCCATAACTCGTGCTGGGTAGCCTCAGGCAGAGGCTAAATTAGCAGCTCCTTAGAGATCCTAGAGCCAGTGTACCCAGTGGTCAGAGTGGGACCATCCAGATTACAACTCCTCAGATCCATAAGGGACACACTCAGGGGGCAGAATCAGTGAGCACCAAAGCCCCCCTGAAGCAAGTCTTGCCCCATATGGGTGTCTCCAGCACAGAAGTTCTCCCACCGTAGACACAGCTGATTCTCACAGCCAATTGGCCTGGAGGTCAATTCCTCCCAGTGATACCAACTACAATCAAGGCTTAACTACAACAAGACTGTGCACACAGCCCACAAAGGGGTGCACCAACAGTGTCCACCTCAGGTAATTGGGGAGGCTGAGCCACTGGGCCCGATAGGACACCTAGCACAGAAAGCCACTCTATCAACACAGGGAAGCATAAAAAATGCGGAGACAAAGAAACAGGTCACAAATGACAGAAACGGAGGAAAGCAAACTACTGGATATAGAGTTCAAAATAACGATTATAAGGTTTTTCAAGAATTTTCTAGAAACCACCGATAAATCTAGTGAGACCCTTGAGGATATGAAAAAGGACCAACTAGAAATTAAGCATACACTGGCTGAAATTAAGCATACACTGGCTGAAATAAAGAATAATATACAGAGTTCCAACAGCAGACTAGAAGATCGCAAGAATCAAGTTAAAAAACACACAACCGGAAAAGCAAAAAGCAAAAAGAATCCAAAAATATAGATAGTGTAAGGAGCTTCTGGGACAACTTCAAGCGTACCAACATCCGAATTATGGGGGTGCCAGAAGAAGAGAGAGAACAGATATTGAAAACCTATTTGAAGAAATAATGACAGAAAACTTCCCCTACCTGGTGAAAGAAATAGACTTACAAGTCCAGGAAGTGTAGAGAACCCCAAACAAGAGGAACCCAAAGAGGACCACACCAAGACACATCATAATTAAAATGCCAAGAGCAAAAGACAAAGAGAGAATCTTAAAAGCAGCAAGAGAAACACAGTTAGTTACCTACAAGGGAGTACCCATTAGACTGTCAGCTGATTTCTCAACAGAAACTATACAGGCCAGAAGGGAGTAGCAAGAAATATTCAAAGTGATGAATAGCAAGAACCTACAACCAAGATTACTTTACCTAGCAAAGCTATCATTCAGAATTGAAGGTCAGATAAAGAGCTTCACAGATTAGAAAAAGCTAAAGGAGTTCATCACCACCAAACCAGTATTATATGAAATGCTGAAAGGTATTCTTTAAGAAGACGAAGAAGAAGAAAAAGGTAAAGATAAAAATTATGAACAACAAATACATATCTGTCACACGTGAATCTAAAAATCAAGTGAATAAAAAATCTGGTGCTTGCTTCGGCAGCACATATACTAAAATTGGAACAACACAGAGAAGGTTAGCATGGCCCCTGCGCAAGGATGACACACAAATTTGTGAAACGTTCCATATTTTTTCAGAAAGGATATATGCACCCCTATGTTCATAGCAGCACAATGCACCATAGCTAAGATTTGGAAACAGCCTAAGTGCCCATCAGCAGATGAATGGATTAAAAAACTTTGGCGCATCTACACAATGGAATACTATGCTGCTAGAAAAGAAGGAACACCTACCATTTGCAACAGCATGTTTGGAGCTGGAGAGCATTATGCTCAGTGAAATAAGTCAGTCAGAGAAAGACAAATATCACATGCTCTCACTCATTTGTGGATTATAATGAACAACATAAACTGATGAACAAAAACAGATGTAGAGACAGAGAAGCATCGATCAGATGCTCAAAACTCAGAGGGAAGGTAGGGGAGGATTGGGGTGAGGGGGAGAGATCAACCAAAGGACTTGTATGCATGCATATAAGCATAAGCGATGGATGTGGACAACAGGGGTGAGGGTGAGGGCAGGATTGGGGGGATGAGGGGACATTGGGGGAATAGGACACATTGTAGTATCTTTATCAATAAAGGGGGGGAAATCTGATGAACAGAATAAACTGGTGATTATAATAGAATCAGGGGCATAGAAAGGGAGTGGACTGACAATTCTCGGGGGAAAAGTGATGTGGGGGTGCGGGAAGAGATTGGACAAAAATCGTACACCTATGGACAAGGTCAGTGTGGGGGGTAAGGGCAGAGGGTGGGGTATGGGAACCGGGTGGAGGGGAGCTATGGGGG
>NW_005871871.1:29923-35516 GCF_000147115.1 Myotis lucifugus
AGTGGGTGTACCTTGGAGCCTCCAGGGACAGCTCCTGTGGCCTGGGGCTGGAGCAGGCAGGACTGGGCAGGGAGAGCTGAGGTGAATGCAGTCCCAACAGTCTATCTGATGGGGCACCTAGAGCTGGCACGACCTCCAATTGTGCCAAGGGGGCTGGCCTTTGTGCTCTGACCCCCTCACTCACCCCCCTCTCCCCTTACTTCCTCTTTTCCAGGGGTCGGTAAACTCTTTATGTAAAGGGCTAAATAGTAAATATTTTTGTCTTTGAGGCCATATGATATCTAGAGCAAATACTCAACTCTGCCATTGAAAAATATATAAATGGATGAGCGTGCCTGTGGACACTGGATTTGGCCTCAGGGCCTTGGTCCATTAACCCCTGCTCTATCCCGGTAACAGAACCTCCTGCTGTTCCAGGAATAGGCCAATCCCACACCTGCCTCAGGGCCTCCGTCCATACTAATAGCCCTTTCTCCCTCCCAGGCAGCTGCCTTTGGGCTCATCTCAAATGTGGCTTCCTCCAAGACCCCCTGATCTAAATCGACCATCCCCATTACTCCTGAACTCTGACACTGGGTTAGTTCTTGACTTCTTTACTGTCCCTTTCCCCGCACTAGATGTCAGCCCATAATGGTGAAAGGATTTGAGGATCAGGAGAGGCAGGTTAGGGGAAGGGGGTCCACAGGAGAGGAATGCATAGTGATGGGCAGAGACAGCGCTAAGGCCCGGATTGTCTACAAGAATCTTACAAGATAAGGAAGAAGGAGAGGGGGCGCCCTCTGAGCTTTGAAACTTTGAAACTGAGACCATGCAGGGAAGGGGGGTATGTGACCAATTAGGCAAGCTCGGGGGACATAAAATAAGGAAGGGTCCAATTAGAAAGTGGAATGAACGGACAAAGAAGCTCCCAGCATTTATAAACTGGTAGACAAAGAGACGAAAGGGACTAGGTTCTCCCCATTTTAGAGAGAGCAGGTTTTCTCCATTTGGGGAGCCTCCCCAAGGGGAGTTTGTATGTGCTCGTCATGAACTTCCACATTTTTGCTTAAAATCTTTTAGTCCGCGAATTTATTCTTCAAGCTTCGTGAGACGAGAACCATGCAATGAGAGACCGAGCCTGCCATTCCCACATGTCAACGGCGGGGACTTTGTCTTGTTCTCCATTAATTCTCAGCGGCTAGAATGGGGCGTGGTAGGTGCTCAGTAAACATTTGTTTAATGTGAGGGTAGATTTCTCCTCTCCCTCTGTCCTTGGGGCTGGGGGACCCAGCCTAGCCACTCAGCGTCACAGTGGCTCATACAGGGATGGCAGGGGCCTCCTGAAGTCCATTTGCTCCTGGGGGGGCCCTCTCTGCTGGACAAAAACAACAACATGGGATGGACAGGGCCTGCCGGGAGCTGGGAGAGACAGAGGCTCAGGCACGTTTTGAGGCTTTTGTGAGCCAGTGTGCATGGGTTTCTGTTCTTTCCTCCCTAAAGCGCCGAGTACCTCTGGAGGGAGGAATCTGGATTCAGCCTGATTCCCAAGTAACCAGAGGCTGGGCAGGTAACACTTGGGGGGGGGGGGGAGGGGGAGTCTGTATTTGCGTCTGTCTCCCCACTGGACTGTGAGTCCCGTGAGGGAGGATGAGGCTGTCCCAGTCACCGCTGGGACCCATATGGGACAGAACAGGCAGGGCGCATAATGGGCACCTGGGTGACAGTGTCTTAAATGAAAGAATAAACGAAGGACAGTTTTGCTAAGGTTAACAGGGATTTTTCAAATACGAAAAAAAGCAGCAATTTGAACACAACCAACTTGAATTACAAATTTATTCTAACCCCCTCTCTCCCCAAGTCGCAAATGCATACAAAATTTTTGCCAGTAAGTCGGAGCGATGAACCATCCATCCTCCGGCCTCGTGTATTTTGAGAGGGCGCTCTTCCCACCTGCACACACCCTGATCCCACCCCCACCCGGTGGCCGAAGCTGTTGCATCCCACAGGTCTAGCCACGTCAACACACATAGGGGCTGTTTTCTTTTTCTTAAACATATTTTTATTGATTTCAGAGAGGAAGGGACAGGGAGAGATAGAAACATCAATGATGAGAATCGTGATTGGCTGCCTTTTGCACACCCCCTATTGGGGATCAAGCCCACAACCCAGGCGTGTGCCCTTGACTGCAATCGAACCCGGGACCTTTCAGTCCACAGGCTGACGCTCTATCCACTGAGCCAAATTGGCCAGGGCAAGGGCTGTTTTCAATCTCACACATGAGCACAGCGCTACCTCAGGGTCAGGTGGCGCAGGGTCAGGGGCTTAGGATCCCACCTCCTCCTCTTTCCTGCCTGTGTGACCTTGGGCAGGTGACTTTCCCTCTCTGTGCCTCAGTTTCTTCATGAATGAAGAAAATGTCACTGGGATTACGTAAAGCACTTAGAACAGTGCCTGACACCCACCCAGAGCTCAATGGATTCCACCTGACTGCTGTTTATTAACATGATGGGGGAGGGGTTTGCAGTCAAGATCCCTGGCGTCCAGCAACCCGTCCTCCAGAGATGTGACAGGGCCAGAGTGAATCCTCTCAGGGGTAACCATGGAAACCAGGCACTGAGCCTGCCCACCTGGCTCCTCGGTCCACCACCCTTCCATGCACTGGTATCTCTTGCCTTCTTCCCCTCATCATTTAACCCACTCGGATCACTCCTACTGTAGAAACACCCCACCCATGACCCATCTCCGTTCCCTCTACATCAGCCTCTCCCTTTCTTCTATAAAGAATTGATGTTTCACTGGGTTTCTACCAGGTCTTGTGGCCAAGGTGTTTTTAACCACCTGGGGGAAGTGGAAGAAAACCTGCCCCACCCATTTCCTGGTCTATGACTAAGCCCATTCACTGAATGCCAAGGTCTTGGGTGGCTGTGATTGGGGATGGAGGGCCACCCACTCTCAGCACTGCTCTGGGACCTCTGTGGAGATTCCCACCCCTCCCCCAGTGATCTGCCTCCCCCTCATCTCCCTTCTTGCCCCTCACCTGTTCCCTCAAGCACCCTGCACCCAGGGTAACCTGGGCTCCCGTTTCCCTCCCAGTGCCACTGGCTCCCATCCCTCATGGGCTTCATAGCCCTGGGCAAGTCCCTTGGCTTCCTGAGCCTCAGTTTCCCTATCTGGGATAGTTCATAGGATGACTCTAGACTCACCCCCATCAGATCTCTCAGCTTCTCTCCTAATTTTAATGAGCTTTGTACCCATTTTGGAGATCCATATAATGGTTCTCAGACAGTCCTTAGGACCTCTTCCTCATTTCAGGGCTCCTTTAATTAGGAAACACCTACAGTCTGAAAAATAGGAGCTCTCCTTGGACTGTTCCTCTCTCATGTGGGGAAGGTCAAATGTCCCATGGGGTCGGCAGGAGTCCCAGCACGCTCTTGGGGTGGGGAGGCGGAGCGAGGTGATGGGACTTGTGAATGTGAGCTTATTTGGGAAAAGGGTCTTTCCTAGAGTTAGGGTGGCCCTAAGTCCAATGACCAGGTGTCTTTATAAGAGACAGAGAGAAGGCCACGTGAGGATGGAGGCAGAGACTGGAGAGAATGCAGCCGCAAGCCAAGGAGCACCTGGAGACACCAGAAGCTGGAAGAGACAAGGATCCCCCACTAGAGCCTTCGGAGGCAGTGCTGACAGCTGACTTTGGAGCTGCGACCTCTAGGACTGGGGGAGAATAAATTCTGGTTGTCCTAAGCCACCAAGTTCATGGTAATTTGTTAGGCAGCCCTAGGAAACGACTAAAGAAGGTAAAACCAACTAGGGGCCCACACCAGGGAGATGGAGGTGGCACTTGGGGCTAAGGAGGCAGGAGGTACCAGTGCATGAAGAGGGACTGCTCGACCAGTCCGGAGCCCCAGGGGAGGGGAGCAGGAGCCCACAGATCAGATTTAAAGGAAACATGGGGGATGTGATCATCTAATCCATGGCCAGCAGTTGCCTGAGAGAGGCCCCTGGGGAAGGTAGGAAAGGACAGCCAGGAAAGCCCCGGGGACTCTGGCGACAGGTAACAGGAAGCTGAGGCTGAAAGGCAAGTTGATTAGCCCTGGGCAAAATCAAAGTCCACCACGTCAGGGGGGTTAGGAGGGCATTGCCTGAGAAAACCAGCCATTCCAGTACGTGGTGCCACAGACTGGAGGAGGAGGGGTCTCTGTTGGAATATTCCACATGAGGACTCAGGAGAAGGTCTCACAGATCAGGTTAAGAAAAGATATTCGGTGGATCGATTGCAAGCCAGGATCCTTTCCCCCCTCTTAAGATAAGGGGAACAGAAGTCCAGGGAAAGACACTGCATTCCTTACAATGGTCTGTACCAACTGATCAAAAGAAGGGGGTGTTCAGTGTAATGGCCGAGTGTCCCAGGGAAGGTAGCACTGATCAGGCAAATGGGGAGCTTGACAGGCTGATCAGCTGAGGTCCAGGTTCCATGTTTTCCTTCTGCCAGAAGAGTGAGCATGTCGTCCTGGGGCTGGGACCCAGAAGGCCGGTGAGGTTTGGGATGAGGTGGAGAGATGAGCACTGCGGGCTGTACCAATGAGCTAAGGAGGGGGCTATGTTGGAACGCTTCACAGTCCCAGTGCAAGGTGCTACCACTGGTCAGCAGGGGGTGATCAACAGCCAAGTTCATCAAAATCTCAGTGGCTTCCGCTGGGCCAGCACATTAGGGCGCACATGGCCACATCCAAGTTCAGGCTTCAGCAGCCTCCTATTTCTCGGGCGTGGACTTGGACCGCGCCTCCGAGTCCCGGGCGTAGAGTTCAGCGCGCACCTCTTGCATCTGCGCCCGCAGCTCCTCCAGGGCTCTCGGCGCCTCCTGCGCCTGCACCTGCGCCTGCAGCGCCTGCAGCGCCAGCGCCAGGCGGCCCACCTCGTCCTGCATCTCGATCCAGGCCGCGCGCTGCTCCTCCTCCTTGCGGCGCTGCTGCGCCTGGTGGCGCGAGTACTCCAGCACCATGCAGGCGCCGCCCACGATGAAGATGGTGGCCTCGCCCAGCAGTTCGGCGCCCAGCTCGGCGGCCGCCTCCTCGTTCAGCGGCTTGATGGTTGTGCCCCGGAAGCCCATAATGCGCATCTTGGTCCGCATCTCCACCCAGTGGTACACTGCGGGGGAAGAGAGGGGTCAGCCCGTGCTCTGCGAGCCCCCTGCCAGCCCCGCCCAACACGCCTGTGTCCAGGTGGGAGCGATGGAGACACAGCAAACAGAATCGCCAGGGGGCGCTTTAAACAAACCCGAACCGGCCGCGCCCAGAGAAGGCCAAGTCACCTGGCCTGGGGTAACCCTGTGGGCATCTTTTAAAATCGCCCAGAAAATTCTGGCAAGCAGCCAGGAAAGAGGAATCCTGCCCGGGAGGGGAGGCCCTCACACCGGGGGCTGTGCCCCTGAAGGGTCACAAGAAGCTCCGGGAGCACCAAGTCCCCGGAAGCTGTAAAGGCTCCATTGGCAGGCGCTTAGCTCCCTCTGCTCCCCCCCCCCCCCCCCAGCCACCTGGGGGCCAGCCCGGCCTCCTCCCCCGGGACTGGTCACCCCATCCACTTTCCAGAAAAAAGGGGGACCCCCTTTTTTTTTGAA
>NW_005871871.1:35749-40095 GCF_000147115.1 Myotis lucifugus
GCTCTGTGAGGAAAACTCAGCCCTCTGAGCCTAAAACAGCAGATGATGCGAACCCTGACTCCACTCCTGTAAATAGATGCCTCTCATCCAAGCTGAAATGGAATTAATGCGGGTGCCCTGTCTAGCTTATTTGGAGATTCATTTCCAACATATTTTACTTTGTTGTTGTTAATCCTCACCTGAGGATATTTCTTCCACTGCTTTTCAGAGAGAATGGAAAGGAGGGAAGGAGGGGAAGAGAGAGAAATAGACTGGTTGCTAATAGCTGCCTCCCGCACTCCCCAAGGGGGAGGAAATAGGTTGGGGGGACCCAGCTTGACTGGAAGGGAACCCAGGACCCTTTGGTGCTCAGCTGGAGCTCCAACCATTGGACAACACCGGCCAGGGCCAACATATTTTACTTTCAATGTTTAATACTTATTCATGAAAATACATGAAACATGAAATGTTTTATATTATTTGTGCACTAGCAAAAATTTTAAAATTCAATCCAGAAGAAAATACTTTAACATTTGGAACCTTATAGTCACAAGAAACTAAATAAAATTAAAAATTTAGTTTCTGTATATATTTTGGTTGATGACACCTAATTCCCGAGAAAGAATTCTGTCCAGAAGGAGCTCCAAGTTAAGGTCAAGGACAAAGAGGAAGAATGTAAAATTTCTGACAGTAAAAGAAGAGTTTGTTCTTTTGTTCTTTTGGAAATGGGGCACTGGCTGGCACCAAATCACCAGAGCAGGTGGATGGCATTAGATGTGTCAAAGGAAGGACGCGCCACTCTGCTGGGATATGTCAATGTTCACATCACAACTTACATCCTTTGCAACTACTTGAACTTTCAGAGAGTTTTAGTGTCAACTTGAAAATGCACTATAGAGTAATCTGTCGATTGTTTTAAGGGGCAGGGTAGCGCTCTGCCACGGTGGCTGCCACCTTCTGCCGCTCAGGGGGCTGCTTGTGGTCGGTGGGTGCTTGGCAGACCTGGCACCTCTTTTGTGAAGCGGAGGCTGAGGAGACTCGGGCGTTCACCAAGGCCAAGGAAAAGCCCCGGACGGAGCCCAGAGTGAGAATAACGATCATATTACTCTGAGGGGCGGCAGGCAGGATGGCTTGTGGAGCGCTTTAAGACTAAGAGGCATACACCTCTTAGTAAACGAATGGAAGCCTATTGTGAATAGCAGGATTTGTCAATGAGGTGGATCAGATTTCGATTTGACGGGCAGCCAATCAATGCAACAGACACAGCTGCACAGCTAAACACGTGTCTGGGACAGTCCAGCAGCAGAGGGAGTGTCTGAGACGGGAACCTGCTATTCCACACCGCAATGTGGCTCCACCACACCCAGGCTACCACAGCAGCTTTCTCTCTTCTTTCACTTCCCCCTTCCCCATTCTTTTATTATACATCAGGTAACTGATGTATGTCCGCAGAATTTGCATTTTTAAAAATTAAAGGCCAATGGTGGGTTTTGATTGACATCAAATGGAGATGGGATGGAGACAAACACTGGTTTTCCATTAGTGGACGCTCATTCAGCTCTTACCTTTCTATTCCAGGAAGTTATTTGGCTCTCACTGTTTAACAAAAAAAAGAGAGCACATAGTGGTTGAGCATCAACCTATGAACCAGGAGGGGGAGGTTCGATTCCCAGTCAGGGCACATACCTATGTCAGTTTGCTCTCGGCTGGACAATGATTTTCTAGAATGTCTTGGTTTCTACTCATGTGGTATTTCTCAAACGGGTTTGGGGTTTTTTTGCTGGCTGTTCGTCATTTTCCACTTGGTAACAGTTTGTGGCTTGCTATAAGAAGTGGCGGCTCTCTCAACTTCCTTTTATGGTGACGTCACCTGTTTATCTATAAAACCACTACTTCTGCTTGCTGCGTTGTGCCTAGTCTATGGGTGGGGTTGGGCGGAGGGGAGGGGTAGAAGCAGGGGTGGGGGGTTAGGGGTTGATGGTGGCTCCTTGGAATGGGGGCCCTGCGCTGGCTTTGCCAGGCAGGCTGCCTGGCTGTTTCCTGGAGGCTCCCTGAGCCAGGTGGAGGCTGGAGAGACTGAGAGCTCTGGAGATTCCGACATTGTGGCTGTGATTGAAAATGGACTTCCTGAAAAAGAAGCTCGCCCGCCAGTGATGAGTCGGCCTTAGGGAGACCTGTGTGATGGGGGGTCGGTTCCCCAGGACACTCAGTGCTTCCACAGGAGCTTAAAACTGCAGATTTTGTCTTGTAAGCGGGTAATGAAATCAATTTAGTTGCACAGATCTATTTAGTTCCATTAAAAACATGATGGAGATACAACAGAAAATATGGAAGCCAATCTGAAGTAGTAAGGGTAAGTATTGTTTCATAAAACTTTTGTTCTTGGGAGTGTGTGTGTGTGTGTGTGTGTGTGAACGAGTAATTAGAACACCGTTGAAAGGTTGAAAGCCACTGTCCTAGATTTGGGTTGGAATCCATTGAGTCTACAGAGTATTTTCAGGACAGTGATATCTTCCCAATATTGTCTTTCAAGCCACAAACGCAGCATCTCTCTCCATTCAGTCTCTAATTTCCTCTGCATGTCTTGTACTTCTTCGATTATATTTAGTCCCGGTCCTGATATTTTTGACATGATTATTTATGGCATTTTACATTCAATTTTCAATTTGGTTGGGGCTGATATGTAGAAATACAATGGAAATATGTAAATGATTTTCTATCCAGTGACCTCATGAAATTCATTCTTTTTTATCTTTTTAACAAAATATAATTTTCATGAAGCTCCATGACTTTTTACATTTGCATATGCTGGGGTTCTCAGTTAGGGACAATTTTGCTCCCTGCCAGTAGCACCTCCCAAGTTTTGACAACCAAAATGTCTTCAGCCGTTGCCAATGTCCCCAGGTAGCAGGGAGTGGGGCTCGTTCCATATGCATATGCAATGGCATCATTTATAGAAATGACCATCCTTTCCTCACTGAGCTGTGGTGGTATCTTTGTTAGAAATCAACATACATACTACTTACTAATTACATACCCATTACTCATGCAGCCCAGGATGGTGAAAGGGTGCTCAATATGGCATAACTGATAACAGGATTGTTTAATTACTGAGAGGGGAGTGTTGTTGTTTTTATATGGAGGAGAGTAAAAGCATGAAATTTTTATCTTCCATATTAGGAAGTCAACAGGTAATAAAAAAGGGGGGGTGTGTGTCTTTAAGAACTAGGAGTATACGTGCCTTACTTAGAAATAAGGTGGCAGCCCTAGCTGGTTTGGCTCAGGGGATAAAGCGTCGGCCTGCAGACTGTAGGGTCCCGGGTTCAATTCTGGTCAAGGGCACACACCCAGGGTTTCGGGCTCGATCCCCAGTAGGGGGCATGCAGGAGGCAGCTGATCAATGATTTTCTCTCATCATTGATATTTCTCTCTCTCCCTCTCCCTTCCTCTCTGAAATCAATTTTTAAAAATATATATTAAAAATATAATAATAATGTGGCAAATGTCCCCAAACAGCCAGGAGAGCCAATGGGACCAAGAGCCTGCTCTGCTTGGAGGACCTGGTTCCTCACCTACTCAGGTACTGCGCCCAGGGCCCCGCACCCAGCCCCCTCTGCACCCAGCCCCTCACCCAGGGTCCCCTGCACCCAGCCCTCACTCTCTTCTCTCCCTTGAAGCCTTCTGCCTCCTATTGTGGCCATTCTCTAATGGAATGCCTGTGCCTACCTCGCCCTCCTGGAGCCAAGAACCCAGAGGTGAGAATGGGTATGAGGATCTTCTGAGGGGAGGCAAATAAGTGAGGTGGGTTGGCGGTAACACAGCTTTCCAAGTGGGAGTTTTTAAACTTCAGGTCTATGATCTTAAGTGGCAAAATCAATTTGGTGTGCTATGACCAGCATTTCTTTCTTTCTTTTTAAAAAATACTTTTATTGATTTCAGAGAGGAAGAGAGAGGGAGAGAGAGATAGAAACATCAATGATGAGAGAATCATTGATCAGCTGCCTCCTGCATGCCCCACACTGGGGATCAAGCCTGCAACCTGGGCATGTGCCCTTGTCCGGAATTGAACCCAGGACCCGTCAGTCCGCAGGCCGACGCTCTATCCACTGAGCCAAACCGGCTAGGGCCAGCATTTCTTTAAAGAAAAAAAAAGTTAAGTACATACTGTATAATTCCATTTATAAAAATTCTAGAAAATGCAGACATCTAGCAGACCAGTGGTTGCCTGGGGATCCGGAAGTGGGATGGCTGGGATTTCAAGGAGCATGGAGATACTTTAAGGGTAATGGATATGTTTGTTCTCTAGATCATGAGGATGGTTATGAGGTTGCCATGCCTATTAAAACTTATCTGATTGTATATTTTAA
>NW_005871871.1:57286-70309 GCF_000147115.1 Myotis lucifugus
CAACATTCAGGTTTTATGAGAAACATCTAAAGTACTGTCTAGAGGAAAAGTTGTATTTCAATGCTTATATAAAAAAAAGAAGAAAGAGCCTGGCCGGTGTGGTTCAGTGGTTGAGCACTGACCTATGAACCAGGAGGTCACTGGTTGATTCCCTGTCAGACTCAATCCCCAGTAGAGGGCATGCAGAAGGCAGCCAATCAATGATTCTCTCTCATCATTGATGTTTCTATCTCCTCCCTTCTGAAATCAATAAAAATATTTTTTTTAAAAAAGAAAGATTTAAAAGCAATAATATGAGATTCTACCTTATTAAAAAGTAGCACATTAAACCCAAAGTAAATGGAAGGAAATAATAAGGCTAAGAGTAGAAACCAATGAAATAGGAAACAGACAAATGAGAGAAAAGAAACAAAGCCAAAGGGTGATCCTTTGAAAGATACATTGATAAGCTACTACCAGGACTAGTGATCAAGAATAAAGAAAAAAGAAAACATAAATTACCATTATTTAGAAATTAAAGAAAAGACATCACTACATATCTTACAAATATTAAGAAGATGCCAAAGGAATATTACAAACAACTTTATACCAACAAATTCATCAACTTATATGAAATGACATGTACCTTAAAAAACAACTTGTAAAAATTGACACAAGGAAGAAATAGAAAATCTGAATAGTCCAATAACTACTAAGGAAACTGACTCCATTATTGAAAACTACAAGCCTAACTGGGCATTTATGGCAAATATTTAAGGGGAAAAATTCAATTTTATATAAAATCTTACAGAAAATAAAGGATGAGGGAACATTTTCCCAACTGTTTTATGAGGTTAGCAAAACCATGATATTAAAACCTAACAAAGACTCTGCAAGAAAAAAAATTACAGAATATGTCACTTGTGACCACTGGAAAAACCTTTAGGAAAATATTAGCACATCAAAGTAGGAGTTATCTAGAAATATAAACTGGTTTAATATTCTTTTTTAAAAAGCAATCATTTTGCTATGGCCAGTGTTGCTCAGTGGTTTGAGTGTGGGCCCTTGAGAAGGGTCTTGGGTTTTTTGTTTGTTTGTTGTTTGGGGGGGTCTTGAGCTTGATTCCTGGTCAAGGGTGCAGTTGTGGGGTTGCTCCTGGCCCCCCATTGGGGCACATGCAGAGGCAACAAATTGATGTGTCTCTCTCATCTCTTTCTCTCTTTCTCCCTTCCTCCCTCCCTCCCTTCCACTCTCTCTTGAAAAAAAAAATCCATCATTTTATTCATAGCAGTAATAGAATTGTGGTAAGCCAGCCTCCAAGATGGCCTCCAACAATCCCTGTCTCCTGGTATTCACTCCCGTGCATAGTCCCTTCCTTCACGGTGTTACAGTTGGTCTGCACGACCAATAATAGAACGCGGCACAAGTGCAGTATGTCACTCCCAAAATTACGTTATAAAGACACTGTCTCTTCAGCCTTGGTCACTTTCCTTCTTGGATCACTCTCTTTGGGGGGAGCCAGCTGCCAGGAGGTGAGTAGCCTAAGGAGAAGTCCATGTGGAGAGCAACCAAGCCCTCCGGCCAACAACCAGCAAAGAACTGAGGCCTCTACCAACGACCACGCAGATGCGTCACCTTGGCAGTGGAGCCTCCAGTGCCAGACTCGGAGCCAGGGCCACTCAACAAAGCTGCTCCTGAATTCCTGATTCTCAGGAACGGTGTTTACGATAAATGTTATTTATTATCATAACTAAGTCTCATGACAAATGTCTATTTATTATCGCATGAAAAAGCACTCAACATCACCATTCATCAGGCAAAAGCAAATGAGTTGCCATTTACACCACCTGGAATGGATAAAATTTAACTATGAAAACATTAAATATTGGCAAGGATGTGGAGCAACTGGGAACCACGGTGAAAAACTCTTTGGTAGTTCCTTATACAATTAATCATACCTTTACCCTACAACCCAGAAAGTTTATACCCAGCATAAACAATAAAAAGTTGCCAGATCCTGGAACTGGGTAGTCTAGGAGGGCCCCAACTGGAGCAGCTCAAATGTGGTCATCCAGAATTTCTCAACTCAGTATCTGTAACCTTCAGCAAATGTTTAACTTTTTATTGATGCTTAATATACAGCAGACAAAAGCACTAATCATCCTATATAATAAAAGGCTAATATGCAAATTGACTGAATGGCAGAACGACTGGTTGCTATGATGTGCACTGACAACCAGGGGGCAGATGCTAAATGCAGGAGCTGGAGGGCTGCTCAGCCAGAAGCTGGGCTCTTCTGTCTCCAGGATGTCCCACTGCTGGCTTAGGCCCACTCCCCGGGGGGACATCCCCGTCAGTTGGATATCCCCGAGGGCTCCCGGACTGCAAGAGGGTGCAGGCCGGGCTGAGAGACCCCCGCCCCCGCCACCCCCAGGGCACGAATTTCATGCACTTGGCCTCTAGAAAATGTATAATATTCTGAATTCACAAACAACCCATCCATGCAGCCAGCTCCCAGATGGAAAAACATCATTGGCCGTCAGACTGGCCATCAGAGCAATGCTTTCCTTGGGCCACAGTGATTGGCTCAGGGATGGGGATGTGACACAAACTGGACCATTAAGATCCAGCTAGGAAATTTGGGAGGAACTACTGGGAAGAGTTCTTCTCTGTGCCCTGGAGTCCCTGGGCAGGTAACTAATACCCTTGAATGTGAGCTTCACCAGAGCAGGGAGTTTTGTCTGTTTTGTTGACTACAAGTTAGTCCTATTTCCTAGAATAGTTCCTGACCCACAGCAGGCACTAAGTAAAGATTGGTTGAATTATACAGCCCCTTGATGGACCGAAGCATGCCCTTGTCCCAGAAAAGAATCCCCAGACCTGGAGAAGCCCACTCAACTTAGTACAGATGGCACCTGGGAATTTAAGAGGCACAAGGGAAGCAGCTAACAGAGAGGCTGTGCTTAGTGTGCTCTGGAATAGGGTAATCCTGAGTTCAAGGATCATGCCCTGGCCAGTTTTCTCAGTGGTTAGAGCGTCGGCGCAAGGACTGAAGGGTTACAGATTCGATTTCCGGTCAAGGACACGTACCTCAGTTGCAGGTTCGATCCCTGGCCCTGGCTGGCACACGTGAGGGAGGCAACCAATTGATGTGTCTCTCTCATGTTGATATTTCTTTCTCCCTCCCTTCCATGCTATCTGAAAATCAATGGGAAAAAATATCCTCAAGTGAAGATTACAACAACAACGAAAAACAAAAAACAGGATCATAAACCCTGGCTTGTAGGGATGTTGCCACAATCAAGGCTCGTGCATAAACTGATGTCTAGTAGGAGACGCAGTTTGGCTGCCTGCAGAGACCAGGAATGGAGGTGAAACCGTGGGTGCAAACCGGAATTAGATCTGGTTCTAGCTCTCTCACTTAGCACCTGGGTGCCCTCGGGCAGGTTACCTAACACTCCACTCCGTTTCTTCAACCATTAAGGCAGTGTTAATGATGGTAATCTACCTCATGGGACATGCTAAGAACAAATTAGCTTATGTAAAGACTACAACAGCTTTAGTGCTTATGATGATTAACACTATACTATTCTCTACTGTATTATTTTACTCTCTTGTCATTAGACTCTAGAAGTGATATTTAACAGTCTGACCTCCCATATAGCAGAGGAAGTATGGGACTCAATTCTCACCCATCTGCAGTGAGGAGAGTCTCCTGGGGGCTTCTGGGAAAATATTTTTCTCCTTGAGGAGCTCTCTCTCATTTCCCTGTCCCCACTGCCACACACACACACATTCTCCCTTTGGAAACTGTAGTATAAAGACATGATGCCTGGTGCTCTAGCAGCCCTTGTGAGGCCTGGAGGAAAGCTATGGCCTGAAAAGACAAAGATAGTAGAGACAGAAAGAGTCCTCAGGTCCCTGATGACATCACCAAGCCACCAAACCAATCACAGAGCCACCTTTCTCCACCAACAATAAACATCCTTTTGATTGAAGGTTTGATTAAGATTTATTGGCTGGGTTTTCAGTTAGTCATAGATAAGCACAAACCGATTTGTTCTTTCTTTCACAATAAGCATATATTACTTCTGTAAATTTAGTAAGTCCCCCCAAAATATTTCAGAGGAAAAAACCCAAAAGTAAAATAAAATTTGATTTGATTTTTAAAAGAAGAGATAAAAATTGGCATCGCACTCAGCAAAGGCGTGCTGAGCCCGCAGCAGAGGGCAGCTGCTACGGCTGTATGCTTATCAAACGCAGGACCCAGGCGGACCTACAAGCCGGAGGATGGCGCATAGAGAGGGCAGTGAGGGAGCTCTGAGCACATCACCAGTCATATGGAGGCTCGGAGGTCTGAGGTGGGGTCAGCAAGAGCCTGAGCACCAGGAAAAGAGGAGCCAAGAAGCTGCAGGTGGGGGTAAGACCCCATTTAGGGGCAGAGGCCTACGTAGGCCTGGGGGAGTCCAAGACACTGGGGTAGGCCTCTAAGGCACTGACCACGGAGTCTCAAGGAGCGGTGAACAACGAGGGTGGACAAGGTGTTTCTTTGGGGCATAGGAAGCAAATCTCAGAATTTCTGGTTAAGTTTATATTTTGAAGAAGAAGGGAAGGGAAAGAAGAGAAAGAAAAAAGGAGGAAGGGGATGAGGAGAAGGAGGAGAAGAAGAAATTAAGCTTTACTGGCCATATACAGAGCTGTATAGAGGTCGACTACAGAGATGGTCTCTAGCGCCTCTCAGCTGGCAGGTGGCACCTTCTGAAGGTGCTGGACCCAGAGGCTGAAAGGGTGACACGGGCGCCCTCTCCTGTCCGCTTAATGCAGTGGTTCTCAACCTTCCTAATGCCTCGATCCTTTAATACAGTTCCTCATGTTGTGGTGACCCCCAACCATAAAATTATTTTCGTTGCTACTTCATAACTGTAATTATGCTACTGTTATGAATTGTAATGTAAATATCTGATATGCAGGATGTATTTTCATTGTTACAAATTGAATATAATTAAAGCATAGTGATTACTCACAAAAACAATATGTAATTATATGTGTTTTCCGATGGTCTTAGGCGACCCCTGTGAAAGGGTCGTTCGACTCCCA
The DNA here is from genome assembly GCF_000147115.1 of Myotis lucifugus. Taxonomy (NCBI): domain Eukaryota; kingdom Metazoa; phylum Chordata; class Mammalia; order Chiroptera; family Vespertilionidae; genus Myotis; species Myotis lucifugus. The sequence goes on from NW_005871871.1 coordinate 62,363, forward strand.
AAGGGGTCTCGGCCCACAGGTTGAGAACCGCTGGCTTAATGTAATGAAGCCAGGGCAAATAGATTCCTGAGAAAAGTCTCAGGTTGCAAAGCAACCAGCCCTCACACAGGGGCTTCTTAAAGACTCCTGCTCAGAAACCTCCACTGAAGATTTAACAATGTGAGCACAAGCAAATTACAACAAATGTCTCCGCATATAAAGGTGTAGGACTGAAAAATGAGCAGCGGGATTAAATGTAGCTGATGGCACACTGCTCTCACTGGATTTCTGTGCCTTAGTTGGGTCTTTGCAGCTGTGACAACCATACATAAAGAATGTCAAAACTAGGCTCTCACCAAGAGTTTCCAAATGCATTAACAGTGTCTGCATAAGAAAATATTTTTATTCTATATATTTTTAAAGTATGTTTTCATTGTTTTTAAAGAGAGGAAGGGAGAGGAAGAGAGAGACCGGTTGCCTCCACATGCAACCTGACTGAGGACTGAACTCGCAACCTGGGCACATGCCCTGACCAGAAATCGAACTAGTGATCTTTCAGTGCACAGAACAACACACAACCACTGAGTCACACTGGCCAGGGCAAAGGAAACATTTTTAGGGAGAGCAAAAATATTTGAGGGGCCATGAATACATAAAATTTTTATTTTAAAAATATTAATTTCAACCCTTCTAATCTTCATGTTTTTAAAATATATATATTTGATTTTTTTACAGAGAGGAAGGGAGAGGGATAGAGAGTTAGAAACATCGATGAGAGAAAAACATCCATCAGCTGCCTCCTGCACACTCCCTACTGGGGATGTGCCTGCAACCAAGGTATATGCCCTTGACCGGAATCGAACCCGGGACCCTTCAGTCCGCAGGCCAACGCTCTATCCACTGAGCCAAACCAGCTAGGGCTAATCTTCATGTTTTTAAGTGCACATAATATATCTATACTATTATATATTAGCACTATATATGATTGTAAATAACTACACACACACACACACACACACACACACACAGGGGAGAATGTTAAAAAATGTTTCCTTAACAGGAGAACATAATAAAACTGTTCGGAGGTCACCGGCAGCAGCCTGGATGTCCTGTAACATAACCGACGTGGTGCCCTGGAGATTATAAATAGATTCCAGGGCAATGATTTCAAACACTCATACACACAGGAATCCTCTCTGGAGAATGTTAAAAATAAAAACGTCCAGCCCTTCCCCAGATGGAGCCCAACAGGGCCTGCAGGTGGCACTCCTGGGCAGCTAAGGGGTGCACCCCACAAAGCTGGTTTTTTCCCTTCAAATGGGCTATCTTTCAGCTCACCAATCTTCTAAGCAGCTGTATTTAATCTGGTGTTTCGGCCAGTGGTTCTCAACCTTGGCTGCACATTAGAATCACCTGGGAATCTTTTTAAAATCCTGATTTCTGGGCCTCATCCTCCAGAAATTCTATTTCTTTGTTATGGGATCGGACCACAACATTAGTAACAAAGAAACAGAATTTCCAGAGGATGAGGCCCAGAAATCAGGATTTTAAAAAGATTCCCAGGTGATTCTAATGTGCAGCCAAGGTGAGAACCACTGGTCTAGGCCTACAGAGCTCTGAACATCAACTGCTGTATTTGTCATTTCTTGGTGTTCTACTTGGTTCTTTTTCTAACTTCCTGTTAATTTTTTATTGTACGTATGTTTTATATTCCTCCTATTTTATCCTTTTCAGATACAAACAAAGGTATCTGATGTCCACATCTGGTCATTCCAATGCCCGCAGTGTGTGCAGGTCTGGACCTGCCATGTTTTGTGTCTGCTGACTCTCCCCCATGGTGCCCGCTTGTCCGTACAGCGCGCACTTTTTTATCATGAGCTCCTATGTGCCAGATCTCTACCTGAAGGAATTCTCCAAGGCCCAGGCACAGGTGGCGCGCCTACAGAGAGGGTTTGCTTGTCCTTGCCAGGAGCTTAGGGGCACAGCCCCAGACTCATTCTCAGCCTGCTGTTTCCAGGACTTTTCAAAGAGTGCAATTCAGGCCCAAGCCCACATGAGAGACAGCTCAGTGGCCACAAATTCTCAGAGGAGACCCTTTCAGTCTCCACCTAGATCTGAGGCTGTGTGCCTCTGCAAGGTGGGTTTTCTCTAGTTCACCTTTCCCAGTCCCCCTGCCCAGCTTTCCCACAGCATAGCCCAGGGGTGGGCAAACTTTTTGACTCGAGGGCCACAATGGGTTCTTAAACTGGACCGGAGGGCCGGAACAAAAGCATGGATGGAGTGTTTGTGTGAACTAATATAAATTCAAAGTAAACATCATTACATAAAAGGGTATGGTCTTTTTTTTTTTTAGTTTTATTCATTTCAAACGGGCAGGATCCAGCCCGCGGGCCGTAGTTTGCCCACGGCTGGCATAGCCCCTGTCCCCAAGGCTACAGGAAACCGAATGTCCCTGGAGGATCAGGCAGCTGCAAGGCTCAGTCCCCTCCCCAGCTCTTTGCTGCTGCTTTCTCCCTGCTCTGGGAAGAGCCCCTTTTCTTCCTTGCAGGTACAAGCACTCATTTCAAAGGATGCTTTCAATATTTCATGAAGCATTAGGTAGTGGGAGGCTCTCTACTCAGCCACACTGCCCTCCCTCTGGTCGACTTTGTCACAATTTTTACTTAGAAATATAACTCCCATATGATCAGACAAACATAATAAGTGCCCCATGCTGGCTGGCCCAGACCTTTCTGCCTGTGGTAATACGCCTGTTAGGGCTGACAGAAAGAGGGGCAACATGATCCAGAGGCTTGAAGTACTGACTGCTCAGCTGTTACAGGCGACTTGGGAGTACACACTGAGTGAGAAGGATCGCACTAGAAGGTTTAGCATTAGATGATGATAAAAAAGATAATAACGGTGTCTTGACAGTCAACAAATATTTATGCAGCACTTAAGGGCCAGGCATCGTTTAATGCTTTATGGATTATTAACGTACAGAATCAACAATAACAATCCAATTTACAGACAACAAAACTGAGGCCTAGAGGTCACACAGAAGGTGGCAGGACTGGCATTCACACCCAGGCCCCCCAGCTCCAGAGGCCGGGTTCTCGGACACTTAGCCACACAGCTGTTTACTGAACTTAGTAAGTGCCAGGCCTGAGCTAAAGGTGTCTGCGCACACAATAGACCCAACCGTCATACGTATGAGGTGAGCGCTACTCTACACAGAGGAGGAAACAGGTGACCTGCCCAGGACACACACCAAGTAAATGGCAGGGCAGGAATCAAGCGCAAAAAGCCTTTATCTAGAAGCAGAGTTTTTAAGTAACTTTTTTGGTGTGCATGCTTTTAAAAAAATTTTTTTATTGATTTCAAAGGGAGGGGAGAGGGAGAGAGAGACAGAAATAACAATGATGAGAGAGAATCATTGACCAGCTGCCTCCTGCACGCCCCACACTGGGGATCAAGCCCAAGACCTGGGCATGTGCCCTGACCAGGAATCGAACCATGATCTCCTACTTCATAGGTCGACACTCAACCATTGAGCAGTGCCAGCTGGGCTAGAAGCAGTGTTTTTAGCATCTGAGCAGTAATGCCTGCGTACGATAAGCACAAATTCTGTAAGTTCTTGTAGCCAGTATTAATCAAATATGCATGCTTTGGTCCAGGCCTCAATATTCACTGTCATCTGCATCCTCACAAGAATTCCAGCAGATGAGCTCTATTATTAACCTTTTTTGATAAATATGGAAACAGAGGCTCAGAGAGATCCAGCTACTTGCCCAAAGTCACACAGCTAGTAAGTGGTGTCAAGATTCAAACCCAAGCCGAAACCGGTTTGGCTCAGTGGATAGAGCGTCAGCCTGCGGACTGAAGGGTCCCAGGTTCGATTCCGGTCAAGGGCATGTACCTGGGTTGCGGGCACATCCCCAGTAGGAGATGTGCAGGAGGCGGCTGATCGATGTTTCTCTCTCATCGATGTTTCTAACTCTCTATATCTCTCCCTTCCTCTCTGTAAAAAATCAATAAAATATATTTAAAAAAAAAAAAAGATTCAAACCCAAGAGTGTCCACTCTGTAGTAGACTGCCTTGGGTGACTCTGCATATCACACCCTGTGCAGCCCCTCCCACCCTCACTATGCCAAGGTTGCCTTGACCAACACAGTGTGCAGTTCCAGGTTTTGCCCTTAAATGGCTGCAGCTTCTTACTTCTTCCCTCCTGGAAACCTGGCTTTTGGGAGCCCTGAGTGACCATGTGGGAAATTCTGCTACCCTGCTGGAAAGACCGTGTGGAGAAGAGAGGCCCTGAGACAACACTGAGAGGGAGAGAGGGAACTGGCCATTTCAACATCCCAGTCAAGCCTCCTGATAACCTCAGTTCCAGCTGCCCTTTGACCACAATCCCAGGAAGACCACTCAGCAAAATCAGCAGAACTACCCAGCTGGGCCCAGCCAGCCCACAGAACTGAGAAAAAGAATTAAAGGGTCACTGGGTGTGTTTTTTTCATCCTCACCCGAGGATATTTTTCCATTGATTTTTAGAGAGAGGGAAAGAGAGAGAAATATCAATGTGAGAGAAACACACTGATTGGTTGCCTCCTGCACGAGTACCAACGAGGGCCCGGGCCAGGGAGGAGCCTGCAACCAAGATACATGCCCTTGACCGGAACCAAACCAAGAACTCTTCGTCCGCAGGCTGACGTTCTATCCACTGAGCCAAACTGGCTAGGGAAAAGGGGTCACTGTTTTAAGCCACTAAGCTTTGGGTCAGATTGCTATGTAGCAACAGAAAAACTGAAACCAACTCCAAGGCCGGGTGGCTAAGTTCATTGGAGTGTCGTTCTGATACGCCAATATTGCAGGTTTGATCCCTGGTCAGGGCACATACAAGAATCAACCCATGAATGCATAAATAAGTGGCACAACAAATATCTCCCTCTCTCTCCCCCCGCCCCCTTTCTCCTTCTCTCTTAAAAAAAAAAGAAAAGAAAATCAGTTTTTAAAAAATAGAATGACTACACAAAGTTAAGCACTTCTAAAAATATTACCCAGCAACCTGAATGAGATATCACGTGGTGTATTACTTTCCTGTTGTTTCTGTAACAAAAGACCACAAACGTGGTGGCTTAAAACAACACATTGATTATCTATGGTTCCTGAGAATATAAGTTCAAAATGGGTCTCACTGGGCTGAACCCAAGGTGTCATCAGGGATGTTCCTTCCAGAGGCTCGAGGGGAGAAGCCACTTCCTTGCCTTTTCCAGCCTCTCCAGCCGCCTGCACTACTTGGCTCGTGGTCCCTCCTCTATCTCCAAGGCCAGCAGTGTAGCACCTTCAAATGTTCCCTTCCCTGCCTTCCTCCTTCGTTTCTAAGGACCTGGTGATTACAGGGGCCCACGCGGATACCCCCGGATAATCTCCCTACCCCCAATCCTTGATTTCATCACATCTGTGAAGTCCCCTTGGCCATGTAAGGCGAACACATTCAACAGGTTAGGGATTAAGATGCGGCCATCTTTGGGGGGGACAATTGCTGTGCCTACTGTGAGCAGTCAACTAGGAAAATGACCAGCATATTCCAAAGGAGTAAGCAGAAACACACTGGGATCTTCCCTCTGCCCAGAGACATCCCACGGCTCCCCTGAAGTGTCAGCAGTGCGCTTGGTGAGAGTGGCCTCAAACCGCCTGGCATCACCAACCTCTATTATTTTTTTTTCTTGCCCAGAATTCTTTGTTTAAAAAGATCCTTGCTCCCCAACATAGTGCATCATCGATGAGTTATGCTTCTGGCATTTACTGTTCTTTTCTCAGGCAGACACACCTACCACTCCAGCCTCTCTGCTGAGTCAGAGGCAGCCCGGCCAAAGGCACAGACGCTGGACGTGTAGGTCAGTTCCAGGCCTGACCTGAGAGGACGCAAAGCTGCTACTGGGAATTCTAATCGCACAATCAAGGGGCCAGAGCGATGGGCAATTAGCAATGTGAAGACAGAAACAACATAAGAAGAGTAAAGATGAAAGTCAGTGCACTTTAACAATATCTAATAGCATCTCCAACTAAACCTGTCCCAGGCTGAGCTCCTGGGCCTTTCTGTGCAACCCGCCCCTCCTCCAGGCTGCACGTCACACCCAATCCACAGGAAATCCTGCTGGCTCCACCTTCCAAACAAATCCACTGGTTATTCATTAGTCAGGGGAAAAGGAAAGGTTCATGGGGTGGTCACCCCCTTAACCAAGGGCTCCAAGGTACCATCACAAATGACGGAAGAACAGACATCAGTAGCCCCCTGAGGTGATGTCCTCAGGACACACCGTCATGCCTGTGATAGTCCTGCCAAGGATGCTCAGTGTAAACCAAATCAGAGGGAACGATCAGAAAACTCGAGGTTGGGGGACATTCCATGGAACTCTTGCACTCTTCCAAATGTCAATGTTATGAAAAACAAGGAAGAACAGGAATGCTGTTATAGAGCAGGGTCAGCAAACATTTTCTGTAAAAGGTCACTGAATAAATATTTTAGATTTGTGGGCCATACAAACCCACCTTTGCAGCTACGGACCAAATGCAAACAAATGTGTGTGGCTGTGTTCTAATAAAACTTTATTTATGAAGACAGGCAGTGGGCCGATTGCAGAGTCCTGTTGTAGACTAAAGGTTACTAAAGAGACATGATAATGAAATACAGTGCTTGATCCTAAGCAGATCCTAGATTAAAAATAATAATAAACAATGCATATAAGCATAACCCATGGAGGGGGGTGAGGGCATGTGCTGGGGGGTGGGAACGGCCGGGGAGAAGTCAATGGAGGAAAAAGGAGACATATGTAATACTTTAAGCAATAAAGAATTTAAATTAAAAAATAGTAATACAGAGTAAAAAAAGGGCTTTGGGGGGCAATTGGAGAAATCAGAATATAAGCTATATATTAATATTGTTATCAATATTATTATTATCAGTATTAAAATTCTCAGGTATGATAATGACACTGTTATATAGAATGTTTTTGTTCTTAAGAGATACAGGCTGAAATATTTAGGAGTGAAGTGTTACATCCATCCACAACCTATTTTCAAAGCGTTCAGGGGGGAAAATGTGTATACATACATACACGCATGCATATGAAAGCAAAGACACGGCAAATTTGTTGAAGGCTAATAATGGATGAAATAGGTAGTAACGGCCAAAACCGGTTTGGCTCAGTGGATAGAGCGTCGGCCTGCGGACTGAAAGGTCCCAGGTTCGATTCCGGTCAAGGGCATGTAGCTGGGTTGCGGGCACATCCCCAGTAGATGTGCAGGAGGCAGCTGATCGATGTCTCTCTCTCATCGATGTTTCTAACTCTCTATCTCTCTCCCTTCCTCTCTGTAAAAAATCAATAAAATATATTTAAAAAAGAAAAAGAAATAGGTAGTAACAGGTATGTAACTAATGACTACACCATTCTTTCTTTCAACTTTTCTGTGGGTTTGGCAATTTTAAATGAAGAGTTGGGGAGAAATTTCTCCAGAATCTGACTTCTCCTCCTCACTCACCTCCCACCTGGACTACTGTGTTGCCTCCTCCCTATATCCACACCTCATGCTATGATTTCCAAATGACTGCTATATATATATATATATATATATATATATATATATATATATATATATATATGGCTAATATGCAAAGTGTCCCCTCGGAAGTTCGACCGGGAGTTCGACCACTCACTATGACATGCGCTGACCACCAGGGGTGGCACGGAACAAAGGAAGACCCCAGCCAGCAGCCAGAGGCCCTGATCAGCCCTGATCACCAGCCAAGCCTAGGGACCCTACCCGTGCACGAATTCCGTGCACCGGGCCTCTAGTTAAAATATAACGCAGAGCCTTGGCCCGGTAGCTCAGTTGGATAGAGCATTGTCCTGATACCCCAAGGTTGTGGGTTCAAACCCAGGTCAGGGCACATACAAGTACCAACCAATAAATACATAAATAAGTGG
>NW_005871871.1:70436-77977 GCF_000147115.1 Myotis lucifugus
CCCTGCACAGTCTTGCCCGCCCTGCCCAGCACCACCAGTTTCCCCTCAGCCTTCAGTCTCCACTTGATCCGTCTGCTCAGCCGCACTTGCCTTGCTGTTCATCCAACATGCCAGTACACTCTCACCTCAGGGCCTTTGCATGTGCAGAACCTTTGGGCTAGAATGTTCTCCCCCTGACACCTGTACTGTTTGTTCCCTCCTGAGTATTTTCAGTGAGGTCTCCCTAATAATCCTATCTACACTTACAACCTGCCCCTAAATACTCCTCCTTCTGCATCCCTGGTGTTTTCTCTAGAACAGTTATTGCTATCTAATACACTTCATATGTCAACTATTGATTTTGTTTATTGTCTGGCTTCCCCCCAGAATGTCAGGTCCCTGAGGACAGGATTTTTTGCATTTTCTTCTCTGCTGTATTCACATCTACACATATACATCTGTGAACCACTGACTTAACATTGTATATCCGTTTACTCCTCACAACATGTATTATACATAGCATAAATTCATATATAGTACACAAAATGGGAATAATATTAGTATATACATCTCATAATAATGTGTGAGAATTGAATGTCAGAAGGCCTGTGAAGTGCTCAGCACACTGCCTAGCACAAAGTGAGGGCGCATTAAATGTTGTGATTATAAAATACCCACAGAAGAGGAGACTGAAGCTCTGATTGGTTAAATGACCAGCTCAAAGCTACCTGGCCGGGAAGACGTAGGGCCCAGAATGGAACCCATGTCAGCCTAACTCAAAAAGCCACCTTCTAAACCACAATGCAAAGACATATCAGTGTTTGGGAGAAAGGCAGTGGCAGGAACAGAAACCAGCACAGTCCAGGATTCAGATCTTGCCTTTGGCACAAACTCATGTGTGACCGCAGCAGTTCACTTCTGCTCTCGAGGTCTCCATTTTTTTCTTCTATAAACTGGGAGAAGTCATTTCCCATCCCTGACATAGGGACAAAATAGTGTGAAACTCAAGTAAGATAAGCTGATAGGAGAGTACTTGGTAACTGTGCGATCCAACACTTTTCCGGGCTAAGCTCTGCAGCTGTGGCAAAGGGCCCACCAAACAAACGCCAATGGACTAAGAATTGTAGGCTCCAGAATGCAAACCTTAAGCACCCAAACTTATAAGAAAAAAAAAAATGGTATGTGTTCCTCTTAACCACTTGGCCTTTGCCCATGCTTCTCCCGCTCCCTCGACATCATCCCTGCCCCCATGTTGTCTGGTGAGGTTCTCCTCACCCTGAGGCCATCCCTGAACCCCAAATCAGGTCAGGCATCCAGTGGGCAATCCCATCCCAGCTCTGCCCACTCTGGTTGTCACTCTTGCAGAATGGGTCGGTCCCTACTGGACTGAGCTCCTTGAGGGCACAGATTGGGCTGACTTGGTCCCTGCTGTCTCACCAACACTGCCCAGCACAAGGCCAGGCACAGAGTCGATGCTCAGAAAATACTAGCCAAATGAAGCAATGGATGGATGGATGGATGAGCCAACAAATTATGTCAATTTCCTTATTCTGTGCTCCCATAGGCCTATTCATCTAGTTCATCTTTTTAAAGTAGCTTGTATTTTGAGTGTTTACGATGCCCTTTAGATCTCAGCTCGGGCTGCCCTCGTCTAGACACCATGACCCTGGATCAGGTGGCCTCTCTGAGCTCCAGAGTTCCCACCACCCTGACCACTCGGGGGTGACAATGACGGGTCATGAGTGTCTCTCCCAGTATCCAGCAAAAAGCCAGCATGGGCTGTCTCTTGAATAAATGGACGAGCAAACACGGCGTATCAGTGGATTAAGGAACAGACGGATGAGTGTCTGACCACTCTGGTTAAACTGCCTTTTTGCCAGATTCTCAGGCCACCTCCCCAGACCGCAACTTAATTTGGCCCGAGACACGCTTCTAACCCTGTCCTGTTTCCCAGAGTATTAACTGGGGCAAACCGCTGTCCTAAACGAATGACATACAAGCACCTTTAACCTCCCAAGACAAGAGGAAAACTGAGGCACGAGATGGAGCTTTGGAAGCCAAGATGCCCAAGGATGGCTGGGCAATGACTCCGGCTAGTCCCTCCTCCGCTGGCCCCTAGCTCCTCTCAGCCCCGGAGGGCCCGGCCCAAATTACTCTCGTCCCACACTATTGGTTCGCCCAGACATCAGTCGCTACGCGCTCTCTTACTCTATTGGCTGGTATTTTCAACTCCCTGCCCCGCCCCTTAGTTCACGCCCGCCCTTGCAATTGGACTCGCTGCAAAGCCCTTATCCCAGAGACCCTCCCTATTGGCTGCAAAACTTTGCCGGTTCGGGCTGTGATTGGTCGTGAACAGAAGTCCAGCCCCTGAACAACCACCTGAGAGGGGTTGGAGAATGGAAAGGTTGGAGGGACGTGGGGTCAGACTCACGCTGAGCCGGCGGGAGGCAGACATAGGTCTTGAAGAACTCGCTTCGGCGGGCGCCCGCCTTAATGCGGTTGGCAAGCGGCTTGCTGATCTGCCGGATGCCCAAGTAGAGCAGCTTCGCCATGGGGAACGCACCCACCACCATCTTGGCGGTCGCACGAGGGACGCGTAACCCTCCTGACTGGGCGGGGCGCCTCCAACCTCTCCCTCCTCCTCCGCCCGCTTGTCGCTGTGCGTGCGTGCGTGCGTGCCTACGCTCGGGGGGAACTGCAGGGGCGCTCCCTGACGTCACCTCGTCGCGCTTACGCGCCGACGTCGTCCGCTGAATATGCAAATGTACGGCGGAAGCGAGGCGGTCAGAGGGCAGTGTCGTTAAACGGCTGATTGCGGGAGCGTGGATGGGCCCCCCTTCCGCGCCGGGTGGTGTTGCCACGCTCTTTCGTGACGTTACCTACCTAGGTGGTCGCTCGGCCCCAATGAGGCTCTCAATTAGTCCTAATTCGGGCTAATGAATCCCAAATACACCTACCCCCGCAGGTTAGGGCTGTCACTGGGATTAAGAGAAAACTGTGTAGTCATACAGACCTGGTTTGAGAGCCCAGTCCCGTCATTCATTCATTTGCTGTGTGATATTACGCGAGTGACTTAACCTCTCTGGGCATCAGTATTCGCGTCTACAAAACGTGAATCATGATCGCTCTTACTGGGTTGCACGTGCATCTGAATGTAAAAATATAGCGAACTCCGTGCTTAGAACGGTGCCAGTCACATAGTAACTTAATAAGCATTTAATAAACAGCCCTTATTACTATACACGTATTAGTGTCATCATTGCTAACTCTAGTGGGAGGGTGCATTTCATCGCCAGAGGCAGCTAATCCAGCCCTCTCCCAAGCAACAGAGGGGCAGGGGCCTGGCACAAGGTCCCTCAGCGGGCAGAGGTTGAGAGCCCAGCATTTCGGCCAGTAAAACCATACCCGGTGTCAAGCAGCCCCACTGCCTCCATCTCGGGGCGAGGGTCCCCAGGGAGCTGGCTCAGGAAGGAGTTTAAGGACATGTTCCAGCCTGTCCTCCCTTACCCAGCAGGGAGCAAAATCATATAAACAGGGTCAGGAAGGGGTTGAGAGAAGTTTCTGGGTGGTGGAGTGCTGATGGGTAATTGAGAGGCTCCAGGAGCGGCAGAGGGAGACGAAGAGAGGAGCAGAGGCGTGGGGTGCAAGAGGACACAAACCTTCAGGACGTAGAGTCGGGAGACCCTGGGCTTTCCTTGTATCCACTCTGACTCCCCGACCATCCTTTGTCAAGTCCCAGGCGCTGGTGTTCCTGATTCTTCATCTGTAATACTGATGGCACTGACATGTTGAACCCAGATATTCTAAATCATGTAGTAAGCGTGACAAGACCATAAAACAAACCTCCCCTGGGATCCCTTCTGGACAAAGTGTGGGGGAGCTTGGAGCCTATCCGAGGTCCATATCCACTAGGGACCAACCCCCTCCCCATTTTACAGACTAGCTAACTGAGGCCAGAGAATGAAAAGGACTTATCCAACATTCCACGGGTCATCAGGATGGAGCTGACGGCTGGGATTTCATTCCCTTTCTTTAAAATGTGATTTTGTTTTTTAAAATGTTTTTATTGATTTGAGAGTGAGAGAAAAAGAGAGAGAGAAACACTGATGTGAGAAACATTGATCCACTGCCTCCGCACACACCCCAACTGGGGATTGAACCCTCAACCTGGGCATGTGCCCTGACCGGGAATCAAACCCAGCGATCTTTGATTGCACAGGACTATGCCCAACCGACTGAGCCACACTGGCCAGGGTGAGGCTGGGATTTCTTGAGTCCCACCCCAAAGTCTTCTCCTGGAGCCCAAGGACCTACTGGGGGGGACTAAGGTACTTCCAAACTTGTACATGACTTTTTTCTGTATAATTCACTGCTGTTTCCTCAGCTCCTAGAACAGTGCCGGGCACATAGTAGGTGCTCAATAAATATTTATTGGATGCAAATGAGCATTTGGTGGAGGGTAGTGTGCAGGCTTTCGTCTCATCCTCTGAGGAGACTGTGTTCAAAATATCTGACCCCCTGCAACTCCATCCCAATAGCTTTATGGTGGTGAGACAGGATGGGAAAATTACCAGAGCCCCCAGATCCTAGACCCCCCTTTTTCTCTCCCAACACCAAAGCCCCAACTTCCTGCATCTCAGTAACCCCCGCCCCTGCAAAACCATTTTCTTCATTAAGTTCTTCCCCCCCCCCACCCCCGCCCCATTCCCGTCCTCCCTCCTCTTCCTTTCTCTGAGAAGGGTTTCCAGGAACCTCTTCTGGGAACTTCTGGGGCAAGGGTGTGTGTGGAGAGAGGTGGGGGGGTCGTCACATCTCATCAGGAGCATGAAGTCTGTTAGGTAACTAAGAAAGGTGAGGCCGGTCCAGAGGCGGGTGCGTCCCCCTGTTCTCCAGCCTGGCTATCGGAAGACCATTCCTGGTGAACTCTGGGGGCTGAGAGAGGGAGGGAGAGACCAGCCAGAGCAGGCAGCCTTGGCCACTCTGGGGCGTGGGAACAGAGGCAGCGACCGGGAGGGGAGAGGGAGCCCAGGATGGCCCCAGGCTGACTCACCGGCTGTGCGTCTCCGGGCTACTCTCTTGGCCTCTCCAGTGACCACCCCGGAATAGGGCCTGGGATCGCTCCCAGAGGTCCTTCCAGCTCAGGCTCTCAGTCACCGTTTTCCCAGGATGGGCGAGAGGCTCATGCTACACAATCCCCCAGGCCCCCGGGCTTCTTCCCTCAGTGTGTTTCTTCAAAGTACATCCCAAAGCAAGCGCAGCACTGTTCCTTGCTCAGTCCTCCGCCCACCTCGGTCCCCCTGCCAGCATCTCCCACCTGGGCTACTACACCGCTTCACGGGGCTCCCAGCTTCCGCCCTAACTTCCCCTATTCTGTTCCCCACTCAGCAACCAGCGGGACCCGGTTAACATTGAAGTCAAATCACAAATCACGTCCCCCCTCTTATGGCTCCCATTTACCTCAGAGTAAAAGGTAAAGTCCTCAGCAGGACGTCGCGAGCCCCGAAAGATGGGCCTCTGTCCCCTTGCCAGTCTCACTCCCACTTCTGTCACCCCCCATCTGCTGTAGGCACACCACGGTCCTACTGCGCCTCAGAATTCAGGCACTCTGACTCCAGGGTTTTCCACTTGCTGTTCCCTCTGCCTGCGATGCTCTTTCCTCCCCACTCCCCCCGCAGCCACAGGGGCCCCCTCCCCTCCTCCAGGACTTTGCTCAAATGCCACCTTCTCAGTGAGCCCTCCCCTGACCTCGTCTACCTCAGACTCCATGTCCCTCTGTCCCTTCATGTGGCTTTATTTTTACCCAATATACTTATCAGTTCCAAACTTTGTATTTGTTTTGTTTTACTCCCTTACAGGGCGCCCCTCGATGGTGGCTCCGGGGCTGTCTTGGTCACCACTGCGTCCCCAGCCCCAGCCCGCACAGGGCCGATGGGAGGTACAAATAAACCTGTTGACTGAACGGCTCCTCCGGCCAGTCTTCCTTGATTGCCCTCCACTTGGGTTTGGACATTCTCCCTCTTCTTCCTCAGTCCTGACTTGGAGAATGTTAATCTGAAAACTCAGAAGTGCTCTGTCCTGCTCACTCACCCCTACATGACGGGGGCTTCCCTAGAGCAAGAGTGATCACTCCACACTCAGTGGGTTTCTCCTTCCGCCTTCCCCTTGAGTCACCCCCTCATTGGAAATCATCCTCACGTGGTTTTTTTGTGTGTTTTTTTGTCTCCACCTCTGGAAACTTCACATACTAGTCTCCTCCTCCAGGAAGCCCTCCCTGTCCCCCAGACTGGGTCAGATGCCCTTTGGGGTTCCCCCAGACCATGGCCTCTCCTGTCTGAGCCCTGCCCCCCTGGATCATCACTGCCCAGGGGCAGATCTGTCTCCCCCATTGGAGCGGGGGGCGGGGCCGTGAGGGCCGGGCCAGGTCTGGCACTCATCACCCCTATGTCACTAACACTGCCCCCGGCAAGGCCAGGGACCGTTCAGCTGGACCGTTAAGGGGCCGTTCGCAGGATGGCAACTGACCAGCAACACACCACCCTTGCTTTTTTCCTCTTTTCTTATATTCACACGATTAGTCACATGGCCTTATTTACATACAATCGGCATGCACCAGAGCAAGAGGGGCCAGGGTGTGGGATGAATTTAGGGGCGGGGCAGGGGGTGCGTCTCTGAGCGACCTGAGGTTCATTGCGCCACCGGTGGCAGCATCTTCAGCTGCACCTGGTCCTCCTGGGAGATCGGAGCTGCCACCCAGCCGGCGGCCGTGACCCTGGCCACGGTGCTCCTCTTGGAAGTGAGCGGGGTCTCCAGGGTGAGGGAGGCGTTGGCCATCTCCTGGGGCTTGTCGCTGGCCAGGAAGCGCAGCAGGTCGTGCAGGGCCTTGGCCACGTCGCTGCGGGTGCCCTCGTTGACCAGGCAGTAGAGGATGGGGTCGGCCACGCAGTTGAGGCTGGTGAAGGCCAGCGAGCTGTGGTAGGCGGGGAACACGCGCTCCTCAAAGCCGCAGTCCCAGGGCCGGCCCAGGTGCACGGCGCTGCGGGACAGCAGGAGCACGTGGTAGGGCGCGAAGCAGACCAGCACGATGGCGATGAGGCTGAGCGCCAGCCGCTTGATCTTGGTCTTCTCCTGGCGCTCGGTGGACACGCTGCCCCGCACGGCGCGCAGGATGCCGCGGTAGGACAGCAGCATGAGGGCCCAGGGGAACAGGAAGCCCACGAAGACGCGGTAGAGGTTCATCCAGGCCACCCAGCCCTCCATGGGGAACTTCTCGAAGCAGAAGGTGTGGTTGTAGCGGTCGCGGAAGAGCTCGTCATGGAACAGGGGCGCCGAGTTGGCGCCCAGCTCCGTGGCCCAGACCACCGAGCTCACGGCCACGGCCGTCTTGACGCGGCGCAGGCGGGCGAAGCGCAGCGGGTGGGCCACGGCCAGGTAGCGGTCCACCGAGATGCAGCACAGGAAGGCGATGCTGATGTAGATGTTGGTGTAGAAGACGAAGCCGAAGAGCTTGCACGAGCCGGGGCCGTGGATCCAGTTGTCGTGGTGCAGGAAGTAGTCCACCCAGA
>NW_005871871.1:79183-80906 GCF_000147115.1 Myotis lucifugus
TTTCCCTATAGATGTAAATATGACCCTGCTTAGATTTAGAACATCTTCCAGAAACCACATAAAGCTGGCACAGGAGTCTGTCCTGCTTTGGGGAAAGCTGGATGAGGTTAACGCCGTCATTTCACAGGCAGGGAGGAGGGGCCCAGAGAGGCTGGGTCACTCCCCTCAAGGATGCATAGCAAGGTAGTGACGAAACCAGAACCAGAACCAGAAATGGAACCAGAACCAGCCTCTCATTCCTAACCCAGGGCACCCCATTCTCTCTCTCTTTTTTTTTTTAGCTTATTTATATTTTTATCCTCACCTGAGGATATTTTTCCATTGATTTTTAGAGAGTGGAAGAGAGAGAGAAAGACAGAGAGAAACATCAATATGAGAGAGACACATCAATTGGTTGCCTCCTGCACGAGCCCTCACCAGGGCCCGGGCCAGGGAGAAGCCTACAACTTAGGTACATGCCCTTGACCGGAATTGAACCTGGAACCTTTCAGTCCGCAGGCCAACGCTCTATCCACTGAGCCAAACAGGCTGGGGCCAGGGCACCCCATTCTTTTTTTAAAAAGTATATATTTTATTGATTTTTCACAGAGAGGAAGGGAGAGGGATAGAGAGTTAGAAACATCGATGAGAGAGAAATATCGATCAGCTGCCTCCTGCACACCCCCCACTGGGGATGTGCCTGCAACCAAGGTACATCCCTTGACTGGAATCAAACCTGGGACCCTTCGGTCCGCAGGCCAACGCTCTATCCACTGAGCCAAACCGGTTAGGGCAGGGCACCCCATTCTTGATAGTGATGATGAGGAGGAGGATATTCACAGCTAAAGTTTGTGAGTCCTGCTACAACCTTGTTCTACGCACTTTTATGGGTGTTAATTCTTTCAAATGTCAAGAACCCCATTGAAAGTACTCTTCTTCCTGCTATTGGACAAACTGAGGCACAGACCGGTTCAGAGACCTGTCCAAGGTACTGATGATGAGAGAGGAGGAATCTCGGCTCTCGCCCCCTTTGCTCCAGCCTGTGCTTCAGGTTCCACTTGAAAACAACTGGACAGAAAGAGGCCTGGACAGCAGGGGCTGGGAGCCACAGCTGCAGGGGGCTGGGGTGAGGGCTGAGCGCAGGGGCTGCTGGATCCGATCAAGTTCAGGGAGCAAGGCCAGCATGCCGTCCCCTCCCCCAGGGACCACAGCCCCATTGCCTCCTTTCTGACTTTCCCCGAGTGAGAACCCTGGGCCGGGCACCCCCTCGGTCCTGGGAAGACCTGCAAGCAGGGGCCAGAGGGCAGTCACGGACCGAGCCACTCCCCGAGCACAGTCAGCCCCAGAGAGAAGGGGAACGAAGCCTGAATCCCAGGCATTTTCAGAGACTCCATCCAGGGGTTTGCACAGGTTTCATTTCATGGGCTTTTTAGAAACAGGAAAGGTCTTAACTGGAAACTCCACTTAAGATAGTGAAAAGGGAAAGCTGCTCTGTGCTCTGGATGGAATAAGGAGGCGGGCACCTCTGGAGAATCCCCCGACACACTTAGAAAACCATTGGCCACGTCAATGGGCCAGATGACAAAACGGAGGCCCAGAGAGGGCAAGGGAGGAGCCCCAACTCCCACAGCAGGTCTTGGCCACCTCCCAGGTGCCTGTGCGTCCTTCCACGGGACACCCCTCTGGCTCCGCCCCCTCCACGATCTGCCCTGAGTTCCTCAGGTCTCTAAGCCCTGCTGCTGCT
>NW_005871871.1:82260-86651 GCF_000147115.1 Myotis lucifugus
CCCGCTCTCTGCCCCTTGGTCTCCCCCTCTCTCTGCCCTCTGTCTCTCCTTCTGCCTTTTGTAATATCGAGGGAATTACTTCTTTTTCAGGAGCCTCAGTTTCCCCTTCTTATAAAAGGAGGGACACAACTTTTATACTCGTCACATAACAGATCCAAACATCCTTGTTGGTATCATCTTATCAATTATTGAACAATAATTGTTATTCCACCGCCACTGGAGAGCTAAGACCAGAAGCCAGTGTGCAGTGGGAGGAGGCCCCCAGAGCCGGGATTTCCCGCTGCCCCGGCCTCCGGAGACCACCTGGGTTCAGCCGCAGCAGCACCAGCACCGGCTGGAGCCACAGGAAATACACTTCTCCTTGCTAATCTCCTCAAGGGGAACCAGTGGGACGCTCACCCCTTCCTGCTCCCGCCCTCCACCCTCAGCCCACCTGCTTTCAGGGAGTGCTGGGCATGGGGGAGGGGCACTCAGACAGCCCCCTCTCCTCCAGATCTGCCCACCATGGCCCCGAAAGACAGCACAGTGTGTGACAACTGGGGTGCGAGGCTTTTTCTGACCTCTGCCTGCCCAGATGGGGAAACTGAGGCCCAGGGGGGCAAGGCAGTTCTCTAAGGCACATGAGGTGCCACCACTGGGCAGATGTGTCCTCCTTAACTGAAGAGCTTCCCTGCCTGGATGCTGTCTCTCACTCCTTGCACCCCGGTAACTCCCCCTCTGCCGGGAGCCAGTCCATCCTTGCTGTTTCAAGGGACCTGGCATATATGGCATACTGTTCTTAATATGTTTGCTCACCTTCTTGGCGCTATGTGTTTTAACCAAGGTCACCTCTCCGAGAAAGGTAGTTTCCCCAGGTAGGGATTTTTCCCTGAGATTAGGGAGGAGATACAACCCCTTAACTAAGTGCCAGGTGGGTAGTTAATCACTTTAACTACAAACAATCACACTTAAGCTACATAATCTTTACTCCCTGGAATGGAGATAAGAAACACCCTAACCTTTGGAATAGAAATTGATAGGATTGAAATCAACTGGTATAAATACAGATGTAACAAGACAACAGAAGACAGAACCCAGACACAGAACCTAGGGACAGAACCTAGACACAGAACCTGGAGAACATGGCACCAGAACTTGGTTGGAGATCCTGACCAGAACTCCGCTGGAGATCCTGACCAGAACTTCGCTGGAGATCCTAGCCAGAACTTCGCTGGAGATCCTGGAGGGAGAACCTCGCTATGCTGATGAACTGAACCCAGTTTCCATGTCATTCATTCTTTTCCGACTCCGTCCACACCTTTGGGGATCCCTGGACCCGTTGGGATGGACCCCAACACCCCTCAAGACTCGCCGGGGTTCTCAGACCCTTGGAGAACCTGCTGAAAGGCACACCGACTTTCTCACTATAAGAAAGTAAGAGGCCTGGCCGGCGTGGCTCAGCGGTTGAGCTTCGACCTGTGGATCAGGAGGGCACCATTAGACTCCCGGTCAGGACACATGACCGGGTTGCAGGCTTGATCCCCAGTGGGGGGGCGTGCAGGAGGCAGCCGATCAATGATTCTTTCTCATCATTGATGTTTCTCTCTCTCTCTCTCTCTCTCTCTCTCTCTCTCCCCCCCCTTCTTCTCTGAAATCAATAAAAATATGTTGAAAGAAAGGAAGAAAGAAAGAAAGAAAGAAAGAAAGAAAGAAAGAAAGAAAGAAAGAAAGAGGAAAGAAGGAAGGAAGGAAGGAAGGAAGGAAGGAAGGAAGGAAGGAAGGAAGGAAGGAAGGAAGGAAAAGGAAGAGAAGGGCTTGTAGTGTCTTGGCCATCCCTTCATCAGTCTCCCTTGCCCAGCTCCCCACCCCTCACCCCAGTGTTGACCCTCTTCAGTTGGGATCTAAGTGGCCTCCCCTACTCAGACTCTGTTGGGAGCTCGCCCCCCAAATCTCACAGCCCCCACAAGAAGCTCCCCCTGTCCCACAGGCCCCTTCCCCGTTTTGGTCCCTAAAACCCCTCTCCCAGTGGAGCAGGAAGAGAGAGAAGCCCAAGTGTGGAGTGATAGTGGGGGGACAAGAAGGATTGATCAGACCCCGGCCCCCACTTTATGCCTCAGCTGCGCAGGCCAGGTAAGTGCCTAGGTCTGCCAGCCACCCCTGAACCCAGCGAGGATGAAGGACTGGGGTGGAGTTGAGAGGACAGAGGGAGAGGCCACCTCTCCCCACTTCCCTCCTCTGTGGGCTCTGCCCCCCCCTTTCCTAACCCCCCTCCCCCGGCTCCCCATCCCCTGGCAGCCCCAGGGGACCAGCCAGCTCCGGTCTGCTCATTAGGGGACGAAATGTGATCACCGCTCGGCTCCTCGCTCCCCACCTGGCGCCCTGGTGGCAGGCGGAAGCCAGGGGACAGTCAGGCCGCGCGGACCGCCCTGCTGGGCCTCGGTTTCCCCTTTTCTACCAAAGGGGTCCTCACGTCCCCCAAGGCCCACGCGGCCGGGAAGGGACGCCAGGTCACCAGCCTTATCCCTCTGATGTTGTAAGTCCCAGCGTTCTCAGGCCTCAGGTGCTATTGTTAGTCCGTTCATGGTTGGCTGTTCTATTATTGTAACATCCTAGAGCCTTACCTTCGCTCCGTCCTCTTATTATTATCCTCACAGCTCTCCATGCCCTCGCCCAACATGCCAGGAGGCTCGCATTCCAACATTCGAAAGTTCTATTGTTAGAACGGCGCTCTGATTTTTTTTTTTGTAACATTCTACGACTTTCATAATCTATTATTAACCTCTCGGTGATTATTATCTTTGCCAAGCAAAACCATGAATGCGTATTTCCCTTTTTTTTTTTTTACAGAAATGAGAACATACTGCATGTACGGTGAACCCCGCTTCCTTTCCCCCCTTATCTATTCCGTTTCTTTAACGTTCCAGCAGCCTGAAGTTCAACATTACGCAGAATTCTCAGATACGAAGGACTCCTGGGGACGGGGGTTAGTCACCACCTCCACCTAGTCCCTAAATTCTCACGGGGGCGGGGGGGGGGGGGGCAGGCACTAGGAGACTAGAAGCCCAGGCTGCCTCCCTACCCCTCGCTCAGAGGGTTTAGAATCAGCCCTCCCGCTGGCTCACACCAGCTGAGTTATTATTTGTCTAGACACAAACCAAATTATAGGCCCTGTCCCAGGGGAGCAGTGGGCTTCATGGGGAGGGTCAGGAGACCGAACCAGGCGGAGCCGATCCTGCCTCCCCACTTTGCCTCCTCTCCCCCCTCCTTCTCTGAAACACCTCACCTTCCACCCGAACCAACCCTTGTCCCCTCTCCCGTGCCACCACTCTGGCTTTAGAATATTTCCTCTTCTCTGCTTCTAAAACGCTCCTCTGGGTTCCAGCCATTCCTACTCACCCGGGCGTTCTTCCCTCCTCCCAGTGAAGACTCCCTTCTCCAAGTTAATGCACCGAGCAGAAGAAGCCGGGGCTTCCGTGGAACTCGAGCCCCAGCCCCCAGACCGGCACTGACTCGCTGCGGAGACTTCTGCCCTCGGGCCTCAGTTTTCCCATCTGTAAAGTGGGTGCTTGGCCCACATGGTTCTGGAAGCCCTTTGGAGCCCACAGCTGGGAACGCTGAAAACGGCCAAGATTCCAGCAGGAATCTCTTTGGATTGAAGGGTTCAAATATCTTGAGACCTTTGACTTGAAGGTTGCATGGAGCATTCATTCCCAGTTCTCCCCTCCGGTCATTCCCACAGTCTAGGTCTTTCCACTCGAAGACTTCACGCTCAAGGCTTCTTGAATATTTGATTCCCAGAACCTGGCAGCCCCCATGGGTCTCTGTCATCTCATCCTAATGGGACTCCCTCCGAAAAGAAAGCCTCCCCATCCTCACCCCAAATATGAATTGGAGTTCATCCACAGAGCTGAGGGGGGCCCTCTGGGGGGTCAGGAAGAATGAGGCTGGTGGGGGGCCTGGAGGGGGCGTTGGAGGGTGTAGCCCCATCATCTCCATCTGTGCCTCCAAACAAACCCCCAGCACACATCCTGCCTGCGTGAGCGCACACAGATACCCCCCAACGGACGCCCCACCGAAACCCCAGAGCTGCCCCTCAGCCTGGTTTGATTGGGGGGTGGGGTGTCCAGTTCAAAGAGGGGGATGAAGTGGAGGTAGGAAGGAGTTAACGGTGACCAGCCAAATCCTGGAAGGGAGGAAGTGTGAAAGGAAGTCCCCCCACACCCCCACCCCCGCCAGGAATTCCTGAAATTGGAGGGTGGGGTGGGTGGGAACTCGGGAGCCGCGGTGACTGCGTGAGAAGAGCGCGGGCGTCAGTCACAGTATCACTCAGAGGCCACCTGCCCCAGGTAGCAACCCTGCTGCCCCTCCTACCCTCCCCCCACACACACACAGCCCAGGAGGGGGCTCTGGGG
>NW_005871871.1:86950-96139 GCF_000147115.1 Myotis lucifugus
GGGTGCAGAGGGAGCGACACGCCCTTGAGGGAGAGGCCCGCGGTACAGAGAGAATCGGAGACAGGCGGGGAGATGGAGGCAGATCGGAGACCAAGTCAACCGCGGAGACGTCGGGAGAGCCCGCAGCGGAGAGGGGCGGGGGCCAGACGGCGCGGGAACCCGGGGCAGCCGGCCGAGGGACGCTAAGCCCCCGAGGGGCGCGGGGAGCAGCGCCCCGCGGCGGCCGGACGCCGGGCGGGCGCGGGCCGGGGAGGGATGCGCACCTACCTGCGCGCCGGCTCCACGGGGCGGGCGGCGGCGGTCCCGGCGGCGGCGGGGTCTGGGCTCGACGGTGGCCCGGGACCCAGCGGCGACTCCTCCCGACCGAGGCCCCGCCCCGGCCAGGCCCGCCCCCCCCGTTAACCCCTCCTTTGTCGCTCCCCTTAACCCCTTTAAGCCTTCGCCCCACTGAAGACTTCCAGCGCAAGGAGAACCCGCACCTGCTGCTGGAGCCCCTCCCCCGCACACCCGCCCCGCAGAGCCACCTGCCGGGGTGCCCGCAGGTCATTAACGCCTTTGCTCACTCTCCCTCCAGCCCGCACCTCCGATTTGATCAAGCCCCCAGCTGGGGGGCAGGGGGGCTCCCCTTTGGACTCTCCTTGAGCTGAGCCATTTCCTCCCTCGGAGACCCCACGCCTGGGAGGTCACAGGCCCC
The DNA here is from genome assembly GCF_000147115.1 of Myotis lucifugus. NCBI lineage: Eukaryota > Metazoa > Chordata > Mammalia > Chiroptera > Vespertilionidae > Myotis > Myotis lucifugus. The sequence goes on from NW_005871871.1 coordinate 87,645, forward strand.
ACAGGGACAGGACACCGGGCTCTGCCCGGTCCCCACTGCCAGGGCCTGGCCGCCCCCCGGAAGGAGTTTGGGGCTGGCAGTCCCGCCCTGCCTCTGGATCAGGCCTCAGCTGGGGACCTCTGGGCACCTGTTTCCTCTCCTGCCATTATGGTCACAGGGCAGTCCCTCTGTCATGGGGATGTCATTTGGAGGTGTCAGCACCATCACGTTTGTAAAACAGGCCCCCCAGCTCCCATTCCTCCTTGCTTTGTTTACTCTTCCCCACAGAACTTGTCACGGTCCGATGTCCTATGCATCTCATTTATTTTCTCCTAATGATCCGCCTCCCCCAGGAGGAGTGTAACTTGTCATTTTTGTGGCTGATTTGCATACGGTGGTGTCTGTTGCCTGGAAGCCCCCCACCTCCACCCCCTACACACACACACACACACACACACACACACCCGTGCACGTGGTAGGTGTGCAATGCGCATGGTGTTCAGGGAGCAAGTACATGAATGGTGAGCGCGCCCAACAGGTTTGCTTATTTTTATGATTCTCGTCACCACCAACTGGTCGTGAGAATTCATTCTAGGTCAAAGCACTCCGTCCGCACAGACCTGGGAGGTCGGACTCAAAAATGGCAGCTATTGGGTTTGCAAATGCTTTTTTGCTTATTTGTTGTTGTTGTTTTTTTAATAAAAAGAATGCCCGGATCTTAAATACAATGAGTTGTGACCAACAGATACACCCATGTGACTAAGCATTCAAATCAAGACGGAGAACATTTCCATCACCCAGAACGTGGCTCTTCCCCCCTTTCCAGGCATTGCTCACAGGCTGCTCGCCCCCGCCCCCCCCCACCAGGCAACTCTGTGCTTCCTTTTCTCACGGGAGATTACTGTTACCTATTCTAGAACTTCATATAAATGAAGTGATTCAGTTGTTGTTTTAAAGGCTGCTATTTCAGTCATTTGCTGTGTGCCTTTGGACAAGTGACTACACCTCTCTGAGCCATATCACCGCCTTCTTCCCAGGGCTCTTGAGGGAAACAGAAAGTGAGAGTTAACCAAGGACCTAAGTGACCTGCAACACAGACATAATAAAGGCTGTTTCCTTCTACCCTCCCTCCAGGGACAGTCAGGGACAGATCCAAGGAAGGTGTCCTGAAGGCTTTTAGCCCCTCCCCCAAAATAACCCCATATACATCCTGTCAGCTGCAGGACAAGCCCCCCATAGCCCTCCTCAGCCCCGTGGCCACCCCAAGCTTTTCCTAAAGAGAAATTCTGGGCCTCACTGGTAGCCAAGCGTCCCCCATTCCCTCCTGGGCTCGCCCTAAGTTTATGCTGTGATTCAGTCAGGTTCCTGGCAGGAAACAGGTGGCCACTCAAAGAGTTTAAGTGGCAGCACTTACATCTATTTTTATTATTGATTTGAGAAAGTAGCATTGATCTGTTGTCCCACGTGTTTATGCATCCATCGGTTGATCCTTGTGTGTGCCCTGATTGAACCCTCAACCAGCTGAGCTACCCCACCAGGGCTAGGTGGCAACACTTACAAAAGGGATGTTTTCGAGGGATGGCCAGAGTGCAGGACCCCACAGAGGATGGTGCGTTACCAGGGGACCAGCCTCAGGGAAAGCCAAGCCATTGCTACCCTTTGGACAAAGTTAGAATTTGGAGGAGCTGTGGCTGTAGGTACAGGAACTCGGCCCCTGCAAGAAGGGCAGGGATGCAGAGGCCGGAAAAGAAACACTCCCACCTCCCGCCTGCTACCCTCGGATTTCCGGTCAGTGCCTCTGAGAGGCAGAACCCGACCCAGAAGGCGGAGGGCAGGGGACCCTCGTGGGCGGAGTCCGCACGGGATAGTCTCCCAGGTCCCTGGGGTGGGGGCAGGTGGAGAATTACCAGCGGGATCCCCGCAGAACTTTCCAGGCACATTTTTTTTTCCATGCAGGTTTGAGGCTGGGCACAAGGGGGCGACAATGCTCTAAGAGGCCCAATGAAGAGGCTGCTTCAAAAGCACTGACTTCCCCAGAACTTGAACTACCAGGAGAGGGTTTGGGTTTCTCCCGCAGGATTTCCTTCCCCTGGGAAGAGATGGGCTTGGTAAGCTGTCCCTGTGGAACTGCGAGGCCCTGAGCTTTCCGTCCGGTATCATCTGTGAAGGGGACAAAATGACTATGTACCATTCTGTCCGGGAAAACCCTAGGTTTGCTATCTTATTCTATTTCCGTTAGAGCAGAGGTTCTCAAACTGTGGTCCCTGATGGGGGCTTGGGGGCGCTGCATTGCCATGATAACAAGGCCTGCAGGCGATTCTCGTGTTCCTTCAAGTTTGGGAACTACTCAACTAGTGAAAAAAAATCTGCCTCAAACATAAAAAAATATATAGATGTAATTAGATAGCTGTCAGTTATCTTGGCTACAAAAGATAAAATCAGAATAACTCAATTCCCATCCCATAATATATTTACCCCTATGGTGTGGTAAGTCAGGGTAGTGGTTACCAGGAGGGGGCACAAGAGGGCTTGGGGGGGCGGGGCTTGTGATATTTCTCCAGCTGGGAGCTGGCTGCATGGATGGGTTGTGAATCCAGCAGACTAGTTTATGAGTGCCTGTCTCTGCCGTATGTTAAACACCAATAAAAAGTTAAATATTTGCTCAAGGTTACAGATACTGAGTTGAGAAATTCCTGATGACATTTGAGCTGGTCCAGCTGGGTCCCTCCTAGGCTACCCAGTTCCAGGACCTGGCAACTTTTTATTGTTTAATGCTGGGTGGAGTTGGGTTTCTGTCTCTTGCCAACCAGAGTCCTCATACCCTAACTCACAGGCACCTTTTGTCGTAGGCCCACTTCTCTGAAATCTGAAAACATTTCTTGCCTTATTTCAATCTTGTGAAATAGGTGGAAGCTTCCATGGTTTTATACAAATCCACCTCCCTGATCACAATCATTGGTCTAGGACTGGTACTTCACCCAAGTGGAGCCAATCACAATAGACCATCCAACAAGTCAGTTTGATTGATCTGTAGATGGGCCAATCACAATCTTTCCCTGGGATTTTTTTGGCCTTGGGGCCCAAGGCTGGTTGATGTGAGCTTGCAGCTGCTGGGTGCAATGTTTCTGTGGTGTGGAGAATGCTGATCCCAGAGAAAAATGATGACTGGCAGGTAAGAAAAGGTATAATGGGAGTGTCCCGGTGGCCCTCAAATTCTTGGTTCAATGGCCCTGAAGCCCAGAGGCACTGACTTGTTTACTTGAGGGTCAATTGAGTTCTCTTTTGGCCTAAGTTAGAGCAAGCTTGGTTTCTGTCACTTGTATACAATAAAGACCTAAGTAATAACGGTCCCTCATCAAACACTGTAATCCATGCACACACACATCCCTCATTCACACCAGCCTATAGACACACTCAATCCATGACACACCACCTCAGTGCACATGTCTTTATTTCTGGATGATATAAAAGAATAAACTTAAAAAACACCCCAAACCAAGCACCCTAATGGCTCCCCCAAAACAATGTGACCCCTCTTCCCACCCTGATAAATAGAGACTTCTGTCTGTCGGTCCACCCTCCCAACGCCATAACCCTCTCTGCTATAGACATACTCTGGGTATATATTACTCTACTCGGCAATAGACATCTCCCGAAAATAGAATTCCAGCCCTGCCACCTGACTCTCCCTCGGCCCCATGTCTCTGGGAACCGCCCTCCCCACCCCCACTTCAGACCACCCGCCACTGCAGTATGCTGGTGTCCTTGCCCCCTGTGGTCAGGGCCATGCTGTCATCCCACAAGAAGGCCACATTTGTCACGTGGCTGCTGTGTCCACCGTATTTGTGGCTGTGGGCCTGCGATAGGGAAAAAAAGGAAGTGAAAGGTCAAAAGGAGCAATGCAACCCCAAATCCTCCCAAGCTAACTCCCCCCTTAAGAACAAGGACAACTGGTCTGATTCCTTCAACAAGCCAATGGCGCGCACAAAAATGAGTGTGCACGTGGGGGAGGCTGTTCTGTATGACAAGACATGAGACACAAGCAAATGCAATGTCTGGACCTTAATTCAAACAAACCAAGTGTAGAAGGCCATTTGGGGGGAAATTAGGAAAATATGAATACAGATCTAATACAGGGTATTAGATTATATTAAAAAATTAATGTTAACCAGTGGATACGAGCATGGATTTGTGAATATGTACGAATTATCTTTATTTTTGAGCTATAAATGCTAATTTGAGAGGCTAAAAGGTCATATATGGTTTTTCTTTTTTTAAGTAAATGCCAAATATGGTAATAGCTGAAAATGGGTAATAGGTACAGAAGGGATCACTGCACTTTTTTTTCACTGCACTCTTTTTTTAAAAAACATATTTTTATTGATTTCAGAGAGGAAGGGAGAGGGAGAGAGAGAGAAAAACATCAATGACGAGAGAGAATCATTGATCGGCTGCCTCCTGCATGCCCCCTACTGGGGATTGAGACCACAACCCGGGCATGTGCCCCCGACTGGAATTGAACCTGGTACCTTTCAGTCCACAGGCCGATGCTCTATCCACTGAGCCGAACTGGCTAGGGCTCTACTTTTATGTCTGCAAATTTCATAATAAAATGCTAAAGCAAATTTCACCTGTTAGAAGCAGGGATTGGTGAAATTAACACCAAGTTTTACGGTAGACACAGGTTATTTGCTGGTGATCTGTAGATGAGTTGAATTTTTCTCAGTGTTGGTAGAAAGATAGTTGCTGACATTCACAAATCGGAGGGATTCACATTAAAATTTTGATTTTCAGCCCAGCCAGTGTGGCTCAGTGGTTGAACATTGACCTATGAACCAGGAGGTCACACTTCAATTCCCAGTCAGGGCACATGCCCCGGTTGCGGGCTCGATCCCCAGTGGGGGACATGCGGGAGGCAGCCAATCCATTATTCTCTTTCATTGATGTTTCCATCTCTCCTCTCCCTTCCTTTCTCTATAAATCAATAAAAACATATTTTTTAAAGATCAATGGAAAAGCCCGGCCAGCGTGGCTCAGTGGCTGAGCATCTACCTATGAACCAGGAGGTCACGGTTCGGTTCCAGGTCAGGGCACATGCCCCGGTTGCGGGCTCATCCCCAGTGTGGGGCGTGCAGGAGGCAGCTGATCGATGATTCTCTCTCATCCTTGATGTTTCTACCTCTTTCTCCCTCTCCCTTCCTCTCTGAAATCAACAAAAATATATTTTTAAAAAATCAATGGAAAAAATATCCTCAGGTGAGGATTTAAAAAAAAAAAATGTCAGCCCTAGCTGGTTTGGCTCAGTGGATAGAGCGTCAGCCTGCGGACTAAAGGGTCCTGGGTTCAATTCCGGTCAAGGGCACATGCCTGGGTTGTGGGCTTGATCCCCAGGGGGGACGTGCAGGAGGCAGCCAATCAATGATTCTCTCTCATCATTGAAGTTTCTATCTCTCTTTCCCTCTCCCTTCCTCTATGAAATCAATAAAAATATATATATATTTTTAAATGTCAGCTCAGTGACCTCACCTGACTTGTTTACTGCTGTACCTATCCCCTGTTCCCAGGCACACAGCAGGTGCTCAGTAAATATTTGTTGAGTTAATAAGGATAAAAGATCTCAAAATTGCAGATGCTCAGAGATTGAGCACTTCAGACTCTGAAATGCATCAACCTTCAGGTTAAGAAAGGCCCTTGGGGTCAAGCCCACTACCCTTCTTACACAGTTGGGGAAACTGAGGCCCAGAGAGGGCTGGTGGTGAACCAGGGCTGCCTCAATCTTGCCCCCATTGTTGCTTGTTACCTCTACCCTGCCAGCCCCCCAGAGAGACTCACTCGAGGCTGACAGCAGGGGTAGCTAAACAGGTGAACTTTGCCAAAGTCATCAGCTGAAGCCAGCAACTTGCCATCATGGGAGCGCGCCACAGCATTGATGTCAGTACCATCCGCTCCCTCGGACCAGATCCCTGTGGGTAAGATAGGGGGGAGTTGGTGGTAAGATGTCAGCAGGAGCCAGGGACCGCCCCCCCCAAAGAGGAACAGGTCCCGGCCCCAGCCCACCCCCCCTTCCTTTCACTCAGCCTGTCTCTAGCCAGGGATGGGAGTCAGAATGATCTTTTGGAAATGTGGATCTGACCCTGACCCCGCAGTGATCAGAATCCTTCATGGCTCCCTGGTGGCCTCAGGAGAAAGCCCAGGCTTCTTACCGTGATCCCCCAAGCTCTGCCTGGCCGGGTCCCCCCACTGCTTCAGCCTTGTCCTCACTAATGTTCCCCTGGAACTCTGCAATGATTTAGCCTTCTTGCATTTCTCCAAATTTCAAGCTCTGTGTCATCTCTGGGCCTCTGTACGTGCTATTATGCCCTTTGCCTAGAGCAGTGGTCGGCAAACCGCGGCTCGCGAGCCACATGCGGCTCTTTGGCCCCTTGAGTGTGGCTCTTCCACAAAATACCACGTGCAGGCGCGCACGTACAGTGCAATTGAAACTTCGTGGCCCATGCACAGAAGTCGGTTTTCGGCCTGGGCGAGTCTATTTTGAAGAAGTGGCGTTAGAAGAAGTGGGGGGTGTCGGTCGGTCGGCTGCGGGATACGCAGTGTTGGGGGGAGGCGCACGCGATTCATGCACGAGTTGAGAATGGGAGAGTTGGAAGGAGTCGACCTCAGCGAACATACCTCAATCAGATTGAGGACGTTTTTAGCAAAGGCCAGCTTAGGAGTACCCTAATTAAGTTAATAACAATGTACCTACCTATATAGTTTAAGTTTAAAAAATTTGGCTCTCAAAAGAAATTTCAATCATTGTACTGTTGATATTTGGCTCTGTTGACTAATGAGTTTGCCAACCACTGGTCTAGAGAAGCATGTCAAACTCGTGGCCCGCGGGCCGTATGCCTCGTTTATTTCGCCCACTAGCCTTTGAGTTTGACATGCTTGGCCTAGAGACTTCTTCGCCGTGCTGGAATATCTCATCCTCCATATTGGATGTCCCTTCCTCCAGGAAGTCCTCCCTGACTCCATCACAGACAGGCCAGACACCACCACTGGGCTTCCTTGTCCCTGCCCAGTCTACTTTGGGCTGTCCAGGGACAGGTCTGTCTCCCCCACCGGACAATAAACACCATGATACCCAGGCTGGGGCCACGGTAGTCACCACCGCATCCCACAGAGGTGCTCAGGAAGTAGTTGCTAACTGCATTAATGCCTGAATAAAGGAGTGGCTGGGGCCTGGGCAGTATAATTCTCTCTGGACCAGGTGCCACCACCCATCTGGTCTCATTACATTACAGGTCCAGGCGGCCTCAGCAGTCATCTAACCGCCCCCCCCCCCCCAACACAGATATTGCCCATAGGGGTAAAAGAGTGAGTTTCCTGCCTGGAGGTAACCAATAGAAAAAAGACTATGAAAGCCACCAGACAGGGATGTTTCTTCAAACGTCTGGGTTCAGTGATCCCTTCCCCATTCCAGAGCTTACCAAACACCCCAAATCCCAGGACACAAGTAGCTGTGGCCCATTCCACGTTCCTCACTTCATCTGCACTGGTGATCTGCTTACAGGTGGCTGAGTCCCCTGGGGCAGAAAATGGGCGGAGGGATTCAGAGTTGAAGAAACTACTGACTTGACCCATCCACGTCATAGATGGGCACTGAGGTCCAAGGCAGGAGGCCAGGGTCCCAGGGCTGATTCCACCTCTCTGGACTGGCCACGGGGGCTGGATTCTGGGTCCTGACACCCCAAAACCTGAGCAGGGGCAGGTGCTTAGAAACCTGGACCCCACCCATTCAACCAGAAAGGGGAGGACTTGATGAAAAGCGGGGTCTACCAGGTAGGAAATCAGAAAGCAGGAAACCAACCCATCAGAACAGCCCCTAAATACAACAGTCAGAGGAGAGAGACTTGCAGAAGCCCATGCCTCTCTCCCCCCTCCCGGAACTCAAGGAAGGCCATGCCAATCACACCGCGCCAATGAGGAGGCTGGAGGGGGAACGCCTTTGGGGTTCAGGGAACTCACAGTACAGAATCTCATAGTCCCCGGAGTTGGTGACGAAGCGGCTGCTGTCCCGGGCCCAGTCCAGGTGGGTGATAAAACTGGAATGGCCCTGCGGGGAGGCAAGGGGCGGAGTTAGAGCTGGAGGGGGCGGGGTGAGGACAGGAAGGATGGCTGGCAAAATACAGAGGCACAGTGAGCACACGAAGGGGCTAAAGGAAGGGTACACAGGGCTTCGGAGCGTGGGGGCGGGGCCAGGCTCCCAGGGGCGGGGCTAGACAGAAAGGGCTTAAAACACAAGGGGAGTTCAGAACATGTGGGCATATAGCTAGACACAGAGGGATGGGCTCTGAATACAAGGGGCTACTGGGCTACACGGAGGGTGCTTAGAACGGGGGGGGGGGGGGCGGGGCTACAAGGGGAGCTTAGAATGTGGGGGGCGGGGCTACACAAAGGGGCGGGCTTAGAACACGATGGGGTGAACGTGTGGGCGGGGCTAAGACTCCTTGAGGTGATCAGGGCAGTCAGTTGAA
>NW_005871871.1:96894-100310 GCF_000147115.1 Myotis lucifugus
GATCAAGTCTTGCTTGGTAAACAGTGGTACCTAACTAATGTTCTCTGTGGAGACAGTAGGGAACGGGGCTCAAGGGACAGTTCGGGGAGAGGAGAGCAGAGAAGCCCTCCCCAAACGCCCAATTCAGCCTTACCTGCCAGTCACTGTGCCCACAGCCAGGACAGAGCCACTGGGGTGGAAGCCAGCAGAGCGGGCAGGGTCCTGGGAGGGAGAGAAGAGGCAGGGCTCAGAGCTGCTCCCCCTGCATCTGGCCATTCCCCGGCCTCAGAGCCAGGTCGCAGCCAGGCAACGAGGCTCTCACCTCCCCCTGCTGCCCTCCAGGAACCCACTGCCTCAGACACGCTGGGATCCGTCCCCTTTCCTCTAACAAGCCACCTCGAACAGAAAGCATCCCTCCTGTCCCTGTGGGTCCTGGATCCTTTTTGACTCCTGTTCGACATTCCCACAGCTTGATTCATCCAAGATGCTTTACTTGGGTAATTTTCTAGAGTGAGGCTACTGGGACGAAGGTATCGATATTTTTAAGGGTTTTGATATAACCTGGCCGGCGTGGCTCAGTGACTGAGCATCGACCTATGAACCAGGAGATCACAGTTCAATTCTCGGTCAGGGCACATGCCTGGGTTTTGGACTCGGTCACCAGTGGGGAGAGGCAGGAGGCAGCCAATCAGTGATCCTTTCATCATTGATGTTTCTATCTCTCTCTCCCCCTTCCTCTCTGAAATCAATTAAAAAATATTTTTTTTTAATAAAAGGAGTTTTGATATATAATATCAATTTACTTTCTGCAAAAGTATGCCAACTTATGACCAGGTGTGTCTGAAGGACTGTTTCCCACATCTTTATCTAACACCCAGCACTGGGTATTACCATTTTTAAGGTTTGGGGGGCATTGGGTTGGTTCGCAGGCAGTAGAGAGCACCATGGAATCAGACCTGGGTTCCAAGTGGCTCTGATACCTCCTAGTTATATAACATCAAATAAATGTCCCTCGGTTGTCTCATCTGGTAGATGGAGATCAATCCACACTTTCCAGGATCGTTATAAGCAAGGGGTAAAGTCCTTAGGCTGGTTAGCTGGTAAGATGGCCCACAGGAAGCACTCAGTAAAGATCAGCTATAATTTTCAATACACTGTGACTCTGGCCTGGTAGCTCAATTGGTCAGAGCGTCATCCCGATATGTGAAGGTTGTGGGTTCAATCCCCAGTCCAGGCACATACAGGACTCAACCCATGAATGCATAAATGAATGGAGCATGTTTTTCTCTCTCTCAAATCAATAAATAAAATTTAAAAATAAATTATTTTTAAAAATTATAATTACACTGATGATGGGTGAGGGATTTTACTTTTCTGAGCCTATTTCTGAGTGGGGATTTTTCACCCTTGTGAAGACTGAGAGGGAGAAGTTAAAAAGATGATGTGCATAACATGTTGAGTGGTTTCTCTAGGCATGGTCAGCAAACCACCCAAATTGGAATAACTGGAGGGAGCTCATTACCATCTGCAGATTTTTAGCCTCAAATTCAGACCCCTGAATCAACACTCTGGATGGGGCTTGGGATTCTGTGTTTTTAACAATTCCCAGGTGATTCTGATGCCCTGGCAAGCTGGAGAACTGCTGTGTTCAACTACGGGCCTGGCATATAGTAGCTGCTCAATTAGGCAGCTGGGATGATTATTATACATGCCCTAACCATTTCCGGGCACACCATTCCTGATTCATAGCTCAAATGCCATCACGTGTTCCAGAACCAGAGGTAACCCTGTACTCCGGCAGCAAAGCCTCAAAGAATGGTATAGGGCAGTGGTCGGCAAACTGCGGCTCGAGAGCCACATGTGGCTCTTTGGCCCCTTGAGTGTGGCTCTTCCACAAAATACCGACTTCTGCGCATGGCCCACGAAGTTTTAATCGCACTGTACGTGCGCACCCGCACGTGGTATTTTGTGGAAGAGCCACACTCAAGGGGCCAAAGAGCCGCATGTGGCTCGCGAGCCACAGTTTGCCAACCACTGGTATAGGGGATATGATGAACTGACCTTCCAAAGTCCCACACTGCACAGCCAGGGGAGCTAAAAAACTACACTGCCCAGAATCCCTTGCAGCTATGGTTCTGCTGTGATTTGGATTCGACAATAAGTTGCACTTTTTTTGTTGTTGTTAATCCTCACCCGAGGATACTTTTTCCATTGACTTTTAGAGAGAATGGGAGGGAGGGAGGGGGAGAGAGAGAAAGAGATCAATTGGTTTCCTCCTGCACATGCCCCCTCTGGGAATCGAATCTGCAACCCCGGCATGTGCCCTTGACAAGGAATCGAACCCTTGACCCTTTGATGAGCAGGTCAATGCTCTAACCACTGAGCCACCAGCCAGGGAAATAAGTTGCACTTTTGTGGGTTCCAGTAGGCAGAGGCAGAAGCCCCACTTTTGCCACTCCCACTGACCAGCGGGGTCGTGAAAGCAATGACATTTGCTATGCTAGTGAGTAATTACTAGCCTTGAAAAGCAAGGACAAAGAGTATCCATTTTTGGCCAGTGAAAATATAGCCACTGTTGGGCCACTCTAGAGCAGGGGTGGGGGACCTTTCTTCTGCCAACGGCCATTTGGATATTTATAACATCATTTGCGGACAAAACAAAATTATCAACTTAAAAATTAGCCTGCTATATTTGGTCAAACATTTCATTAACGCACCCCTCAAGCCTTGGCAGGGCCAGACCAGATGATTTCACGGGCCTTTTCCGGCTCACGGGCCGGACGTTCCCCGCCCCTGCTCGAGCGCAACAGTCCTCTAGAACCTTCTGCAATGGTGATGTTCTCTATTGCACTTTCCAATATGGTAGCCACTAGCCCCATGTTTGAAATGTAGCTAGTGCAACCAAGAACTGAATGTTTAATACTATTTACATTGTAAAGTTAATTTAAGTGTCAACAGCCACATGTTTTGGACAGTGTAGTTCTAGAGCCAACACTGGCAGCAACCACAGCTTCCTGGTTCCCGGATCTCAGCTAAAGCGACGGCAGTTTCTTGAACTCAGCGGTCCCTGGCTCTCCACCCTCCTGACTGTGGCAGGACAGCAGCTCTCCTGGAAGGTCGGTTCGATGGCGTTCTGGGCGTCCTTCCAGTTGAGGACCCTCCCCTCTAACCCTTCCCAGGGAGTGTGGCAGGGTTTGAGTGGATGGAGGCCAGATAATCCTTTGCATTGAATAACAGAGATTTGGCTTCCCCCCTATGACCAGAGTTCCTGCCTCTCCGGAAGGAGACGATAATTACCGAGAGCCCTTACTTCATTATCTAGCATCAATTGGACAGGAGCTCTGCACCCTTTCAAGAGGCACCGTCATGACACGCAGTCCGGGACACCTTGCGACCGATGCGATGCAGGGCCCCCTCCCAAAGCAAATTGAAGTGGG
>NW_005871871.1:102087-103876 GCF_000147115.1 Myotis lucifugus
GCGTTGAAAAAAAAAAAAAAAAAGTATCTCCCTGGTACCTTGTTTCGGTGGGCACGGGATAAAAATTTCTCGGGCACGTTGGGCGGGCTAACGCGGAGAAGGGAGGACACACAAAGGGGTGGGGCTGGGAGTGACATGCTGGAGAGAGGAGGGGTCCCCTCACCTTTGAAGGAGCCCCTCCCCCTCCTCACCTCCACCTCCTGCAGCTTGCTGTAGTCAGGACCCCAGAAGACCACCCTCCGATCGCGGCCGCCTCCGGACACCAGCGTCCCGTCCCGCAGGGCGCAGAGCCCAAACACGCCACCATCGTGGGCGCCCGGCACCACCTGTGTGATGCGGTTTCCACCTGTGGGATGGGCAGGGGCAGGGGTCAGCATGGGGAAGCTTCCCCTGTACTGACCCCCGAAAGCACCTCACACTCTCAATCCTGCACCCAGCCATTCACCACCTTTCCTTCTATCCACCCTTCCACTCACCTGTTCCAATACCCTGCCCTCCACCCATTCAACCATCAGAACTAACATCTTCTCCTCCACCCATCCACCCTTTGATCCATCTAACCGCATCCATTCATCCACTCACCTATCTACTGGTCTGTCCATCCACCGCTTCATTCCTCAGCCACACATCTACTCATCTGTCCATTCATCCAGACAGCCATCCTTCCTTCCTTCCTGGCACCCATCCATCCATCTCTCATCCATTCATTCACCCTGTTTTATCCAAGTACTCACTCACCAATCAATCCATCCTTCTAGCCAACCATCCACACTTCTCCATCTGTCCATTACACTCATCTACCCACTTACATGTCAATCTAGCCATCCGTTTATTCATTCATTAACCCATTCAATAATTATTTAATTAACATTTACTCTGAGCCCAGCCATTGGTTAGAACAATAAACTCATTTATTCATTTATTCAGTAATCAACCCACTTCCTAGAACAATCCAGTCTTTATAACACATTCATCTATTGGCTGAGATAACCAATCATTCATTTATCACTTTATAGATCCACTGAAAAAACTTACTCATTCATTAATACAGTCATACATTAGGGGGATAACCATTCATTTTTTTAGTTGTCTACTCACCTAGTCATCCAATATTAAGTAGGACAACATTCATTTACTCAATTCTTTTATTCATTTACTCATTCTTTCATTCATTGGCTAGAACAACCCCTTCATTCCCTCATTTACTCATTCATTTCTCTGGGACAGACCACTTTTCTATCTATCTATCCATCCATACACAACTAGGTTAAACCATTTATTAATAGTTCAAACTTGATCCCTAATATGGGATTTGCAGAGAACAAGGGCAGGAAATAAGTCAAGATGTCACGGAGGTGGGATATTGGAACTAGGCCTTGATGGGGGTGTTGGAATTGAACAGGTAAGGATTTAGCCTGTTTAATCATACATTCCACACAGCAGAGTCAGAGGAAGGGAGACACAGCTAAAGGGGGTTAGGGAGGACTGGGTTGGGGGCCAAACAGGTGGGATGACACTGACCTTTGCCCCAGACATAGAGGTTCCCTCCAGAGTCCCCGGTGACGACATCGCCACCCTCCAGAAAGGTCACACACAGCACGTACTTGGGTTTCTCGTGTTTCTGAGGTGGGGGAGGAGGGGAAGGTGTCAAGGTCGCCAAGCTGGGTGGCCTCCCGAGCTTACCTATCGCCCAGGACCCCTCCGTGCTTTTGGGTGAGGACCTGTGTAGCATCCCCATCTCCAACCCACCTCCGTGGAGTGCTCACGTCATCCAGTTTCTGACCCCATT